>NW_027288848.1:0-43279 GCF_037975245.1 Apostichopus japonicus | reverse complement strand
GAGACTCTCTTTTGCATCCGTGGTTCGAACCCTGGGTGATGACGTCTTTTGCCGATCTTTTACAGCAATTGACTACACGGGGAGCTGTAAGTATTAGTTAATCCACCTAATATCTCAGTCCATACAGTGGCGCGATGGCTCGGCGCACTGTACGAGCTGATGATCGAGACTCTCTTTTGCATCCGTGGTTCGAACCCCTGGTGGTGATGTCTTTTGCCGATCTTTTACAGCAAGTGCCTACACGGGGAGCTGTAAGTATTAGTTAATCCACCTAATATCTCAGTCCATACAGTGGCGCGATGGCTCGGCGCACTGTACGAGCTGATGATCGAGACTCTCTTTTGCATCCGTGGTTCGAACCCCGGGTGATGACGTCTTTTGCCGATCTTTTACAGCAAGTGACTACACGTGGAGCTGTAAGTATTAGTTAATCCACCTAATATCTCAGTCCATACAGTGGCGCGATGGCTCGGCGCACTGTACGAGCTGATGATCGAGACTCTCTTTTGCATCCGTGGTTCGAACCCCGGGTGATGACGTCTTTTGCCGATCTTTTACAGCAATTGACTACACGGGGAGATGTAAGTATTAGTTAATCCACCTAATATCTCAGTCCATACAGTGGCGCGATGGCTCGGCGGACTGTACGAGCTGATGATCGAGACTCTCTTTTGCATCCGTGGTTCGAACCCCGGGTGATGACGTCTTTTGCCGATCTTTTACAGCAAGTGCCTACACGGGGAGCTGTAAGTATTAGTTAATCCACCTAATATCTCAGTCCATACAGTGGGGCGATGGCTCGGCGCACTGTACGATCTGATGATCGAGACTCTCTTTTGCATCCGTGGTTCGAACCCCGGTTGATGACGTCTTTTGCCGATCTTTTACAGCAAGTGCCTACACGGGGAGCTGTAAGTATTAGTTAATCCACCTAATATCTCAGTCCATACAGTGGCGCGATGGCTCGGCGCACTGTACGAGCTGATGATCGAGACTCTCTTTTGCATCCGTGGTTCGAACCCCGGGTGATGACGTCTTTTACAGCAAGTGCCTACACGGGGAGCTGTAAGTATTAGTTAATCCACCTAATATCTCAGTCCATACAGTGGCGCGATGGCTCGGCGCACTGTACGAGCTGATGATCGAGACTCTCTTTTGCATCCGTGGTTCGAACCCCGGGTGATGACGTCTTTTGCCGATCTTTTACAGCAAGTGCCTACACGGGGAGCTGTAAGTATTAGTTAATCCACCTAATATCTCAGTCCATACAGTGGCGCGATGGCTCGGCGCACTGTACGAGCTGATGATCGAGACTCTCTTTTGCATCCGTGGTTCGAACCCCGGGTGATGACGTCTTTTACAGCAAGTGCCTACACGGGGAGCTGTAAGTATTAGTTAATCCACCTAATATCTCAGTCCATACAGTGGCGCGATGGCTCGGCGCACTGTACGAGCTGATGATCGAGACTCTCTTTTGCATCCGTGGTTCGAACCCCGGGTGATGACGTCTTTTGCCGATCTTTTACAGCAAGTGCCTACACGGGGAGCTGTAAGTATTAGTTAATCCACCTAATATCTCAGTCCATACAGTGGCGCGATGGCTCGGCGCACTGTACGAGCTGATGATCGAGACTCTCTTTTGCATCCGTGGTTCGATCCCCGGGTGATGACGTCTTTTGCCGATCTTTTACAGCAAGTGCCTACACGGGGAGCTGTAAGTATTAGTTAATCCACCTAATATCTCAGTCCATACAGTGGCGCGATGGCTCGGCGCACTGTACGAGCTGATGATCGAGACTCTCTTTTGCATCCGTGGTTCGAACCCCGGTTGATGACGTCTTTTGCCGATCTTTTACAGCAAGTGCCTACACGGGGAGCTGTAAGTATTAGTTAATCCACCTAATATCTCAGTCCATACAGTGGCGCGATGGCTCGGCGCACTGTACGAGCTGATGATCGAGACTCTCTTTTGCATCCGTGGTTCGAACCCCGGGTGATGACGTCTTTTGCCGATCTTTTACAGCAAGTGCCTACACGGGGAGCTGTAAGTATTAGTTAATCCACCTAATATCTCAGTCCATACAGTGGCGCGATGGCTCGGCGCACTGTACGAGCTGATGATCGAGACTCTCTTTTGCATCCGTGGTTCGAACCCCGGGTGATGACGTCTTTTACAGCAAGTGCCTACACGGGGAGCTGTAAGTATTAGTTAATCCACCTAATATCTCAGTCCATACAGTGGCGCGATGGCTCGGCGCACTGTACGAGCTGATGATCGAGACTCTCTTTTGCATCCGTGGTTCGAACCCCGGGTGATGACGTCTTTTGCCGATCTTTTACAGCAAGTGCCTACACGGGGAGCTGTAAGTATTAGTTAATCCACCTAATATCTCAGTCCATACAGTGGCGCGATGGCTCGGCGCACTGTACGAGCTGATGATCGAGACTCTCTTTTGCATCCGTGGTTCGATCCCCGGGTGATGACGTCTTTTGCCGATCTTTTACAGCAAGTGCCTACACGGGGAGCTGTAAGTATTAGTTAATCCACCTAATATCTCAGTCCATACAGTGGCGCGATGGCTCGGCGCACTGTACGAGCTGATGATCGAGACTCTCTTTTGCATCCGTGGTTCGAACCCCGGTTGATGACGTCTTTTGCCGATCTTTTACAGCAATTGCCTACACGGGGAGCTGTAAGTATTAGTTAATCCACCTAATATCTCAGTCCATACAGTGGCGCGATGGCTCGGCGCACTGTACGAGCTGATGATCGAGACTCTCTTTTGCATCCGTGGTTCGATCCCCGGGTGATGACGTCTTTTGCCGATCTTTTACAGCAAGTGCCTACACGGGGAGCTGTAAGTATTAGTTAATCCACCTAATATCTCAGTCCATACAGTGGCGCGATGGCTCGGCGCACTGTACGAGCTGATGATCGAGACTCTCTTTTGCATCCGTGGTTCGAACCCCGGTTGATGACGTCTTTTGCCGATCTTTTACAGCAAGTGCCTACACGGGGAGCTGTAAGTATTAGTTAATCCACCTAATATCTCAGTCCATACAGTGGCGCGATGGCTCGGCGCACTGTACGAGCTGATGATCGAGACTCTCTTTTGCATCCGTGGTTCGAACCCCGGGTGATGACGTCTTTTACAGCAAGTGCCTACACGGGGAGCTGTAAGTATTAGTTAATCCACCTAATATCTCAGTCCATACAGTGGCGCGATGGCTCGGCGCACTGTACGAGCTGATGATCGAGACTCTCTTTTGCATCCGTGGTTCGAACCCCGGGTGATGACGTCTTTTGCCGATCTTTTACAGCAAGTGCCTACACGGGGAGCTGTAAGTATTAGTTAATCCACCTAATATCTCAGTCCATACAGTGGCGCGATGGCTCGGCGCACTGTACGAGCTGATGATCGAGACTCTCTTTTGCATCCGTGGTTCGAACCCCGGGTGATGACGTCTTTTACAGCAAGTGCCTACACGGGGAGCTGTAAGTATTAGTTAATCCACCTAATATCTCAGTCCATACAGTGGCGCGATGGCTCGGCGCACTGTACGAGCTGATGATCGAGACTCTCTTTTGCATCCGTGGTTCGAACCCCGGGTGATGACGTCTTTTGCCGATCTTTTACAGCAAGTGCCTACACGGGGAGCTGTAAGTATTAGTTAATCCACCTAATATCTCAGTCCATACAGTGGCGCGATGGCTCGGCGCACTGTACGAGCTGATGATCGAGACTCTCTTTTGCATCCGTGGTTCGATCCCCGGGTGATGACGTCTTTTGCCGATCTTTTACAGCAAGTGCCTACACGGGGAGCTGTAAGTATTAGTTAATCCACCTAATATCTCAGTCCATACAGTGGCGCGATGGCTCGGCGCACTGTACGAGCTGATGATCGAGACTCTCTTTTGCATCCGTGGTTCGAACCCCGGTTGATGACGTCTTTTGCCGATCTTTTACAGCAAGTGCCTACACGGGGAGCTGTAAGTATTAGTTAATCCACCTAATATCTCAGTCCATACAGTGGCGCGATGGCTCGGCGCACTGTACGAGCTGATGATCGAGACTCTCTTTTGCATCCGTGGTTCGAACCCCGGGTGATGACGTCTTTTGCCGATCTTTTACAGCAAGTGCCTACACGGGGAGCTGTAAGTATTAGTTAATCCACCTAATATCTCAGTCCATACAGTGGCGCGATGGCTCGGCGCACTGTACGAGCTGATGATCGAGACTCTCTTTTGCATCCGTGGTTCGAACCCCGGGTGATGACGTCTTTTACAGCAAGTGCCTACACGGGGAGCTGTAAGTATTAGTTAATCCACCTAATATCTCAGTCCATACAGTGGCGCGATGGCTCGGCGCACTGTACGAGCTGATGATCGAGACTCTCTTTTGCATCCGTGGTTCGAACCCCGGGTGATGACGTCTTTTGCCGATCTTTTACAGCAAGTGCCTACACGGGGAGCTGTAAGTATTAGTTAATCCACCTAATATCTCAGTCCATACAGTGGCGCGATGGCTCGGCGCACTGTACGAGCTGATGATCGAGACTCTCTTTTGCATCCGTGGTTCGATCCCCGGGTGATGACGTCTTTTGCCGATCTTTTACAGCAAGTGCCTACACGGGGAGCTGTAAGTATTAGTTAATCCACCTAATATCTCAGTCCATACAGTGGCGCGATGGCTCGGCGCACTGTACGAGCTGATGATCGAGACTCTCTTTTGCATCCGTGGTTCGAACCCCGGTTGATGACGTCTTTTGCCGATCTTTTACAGCAATTGCCTACACGGGGAGCTGTAAGTATTAGTTAATCCACCTAATATCTCAGTCCATACAGTGGCGCGATGGCTCGGCGCACTGTACGAGCTGATGATCGAGACTCTCTTTTGCATCCGTGGTTCGATCCCCGGGTGATGACGTCTTTTGCCGATCTTTTACAGCAAGTGCCTACACGGGGAGCTGTAAGTATTAGTTAATCCACCTAATATCTCAGTCCATACAGTGGCGCGATGGCTCGGCGCACTGTACGAGCTGATGATCGAGACTCTCTTTTGCATCCGTGGTTCGAACCCCGGTTGATGACGTCTTTTGCCGATCTTTTACAGCAAGTGCCTACACGGGGAGCTGTAAGTATTAGTTAATCCACCTAATATCTCAGTCCATACAGTGGCGCGATGGCTCGGCGCACTGTACGAGCTGATGATCGAGACTCTCTTTTGCATCCGTGGTTCGAACCCCGGGTGATGACGTCTTTTACAGCAAGTGCCTACACGGGGAGCTGTAAGTATTAGTTAATCCACCTAATATCTCAGTCCATACAGTGGCGCGATGGCTCGGCGCACTGTACGAGCTGATGATCGAGACTCTCTTTTGCATCCGTGGTTCGAACCCCGGGTGATGACGTCTTTTACAGCAAGTGCCTACACGGGAGCTGTAAGTATTAGTTAATCTACCTAATATCTCAGTCCATACAGTGGCGCGATGGCTCGGCGCACTGTACGAGCTGATGATCGAGACTCTCTTTCGCATCCGTGGTTCGAACCCCGGGTGATGACGTCTTTTGCCGATCTTTTACAGCAAGTGCCTACACGGGGAGCTGTAAGTATTAGTTAATCCACCTAATATCTAATATGTAAGTATTAGTTAATCCACCTAATTTCTCAGTCCATACAGTGGCGCGATGGCTCGGCGCACTGTACGAGCTGATGATCGAGACTCTCTTTTGCATCCGTGGTTCGAACCCCGGTTGATGACGTCTTTTGCCGATCTTTTACAGCAAGTGCCTACACGGGGAGCTGTAAGTATTAGTTAATCCACCTAATATCTCAGTCCATACAGTGGCGCGATGGCTCGGCGCACTGTACGAGCTGATGATCGAGACTCTCTTTTGCATCCGTGGTTCGAACCCGAGTGATGACGTCTTTTGGCGATCTTTTACAGCAAGTGCCTACACGGGGGAGCTGTAAGTATTAGTTAATCGCCTAATATCTCAGTCCATACAGTGGCGCGATGGCTCGGCGCACTGTACGAGCTGATGAGCGAGACTCTCTTTTGCATCCGTGGTTCGAACCCCGGGTGATGACGTCTTTTGCCGACCTTTTACAGCAAGTGCCTACACGGGGAGCTGTAAGTATTAGTTAATCGGCCTAATATCTCAGTCCATACAGTGGCGCGATGGCTCGGCGCACTGTACGAGCTGATGAGCGAGACTCTCTTTTGCATCCGTGGTTCGAACCCCGGGTGATGACGTCTTTTGCCGACCTTTTACAGCAAGTGCCTACAGGGGGGGGGGAGCTGTAAGTATTAGTTAATCGGCCTAATATCTCAGTCCATACAGTGGCGCGATGGCTCGGCGCACTGTACGAGCTGATGAGCGAGACTCTCTTTTGCATCCGTGGTTCGAACCCCGGGTGATGACGTCTTTTGCCGACCTTTTACAGCAAGTGCCTACAGGGGGGGGGGAGCTGTAAGTATTAGTTAATCGGCCTAATATCTCAGTCCATACAGTGGCGCGATGGCTCGGCGCACTGTACGAGCTGATGAGCGAGACTCTCTTTTGCATCCGTGGTTCGAACCCCGGGTGATGACGTCTTTTGCCGACCTTTTACAGCAAGTGCCTACAGGGGGGGGAGCTGTAAGTATTAGTTAATCGGCCTAATATCTCAGTCCATACAGTGGCGCGATGGCTCGGCGCACTGTACGAGCTGATGAGCGAGACTCTCTTTTGCATCCGTGGTTCGAACCCCGGGTGATGACGTCTTTTGCCGACCTTTTACAGCAAGTGCCTACACGGGGAGCTGTAAGTATTAGTTAATCGGCCTAATATCTCAGTCCATACAGTGGCGCGATGGCTCGGCGCACTGTACGAGCTGATGAGCGAGACTCTCTTTTGCATCCGTGGTTCGAACCCCGGGTGATGACGTCTTTTGCCGACCTTTTACAGCAAGTGCCTACACGGGGAGCTGTAAGTATTAGTTAATCGGCCTAATATCTCAGTCCATACAGTGGCGCGATGGCTCGGCGCACTGTACGAGCTGATGAGCGAGACTCTCTTTTGCATCCGTGGTTCGAACCCCGGGTGATGACGTCTTTTGCCGACCTTTTACAGCAAGTGCCTACACGGGGAGCTGTAAGTATTAGTTAATCGGCCTAATATCTCAGTCCATACAGTGGCGCGATGGCTCGGCGCACTGTACGAGCTGATGAGCGAGACTCTCTTTTGCATCCGTGGTTCGAACCCCGGGTGATGACGTCTTTTGCCGACCTTTTACAGCAAGTGCCTACACGGGGAGCTGTAAGTATTAGTTAATCGGCCTAATATCTCAGTCCATACAGTGGCGCGATGGCTCGGCGCACTGTACGAGCTGATGAGCGAGACTCTCTTTTGCATCCGTGGTTCGAACCCCGGGTGATGACGTCTTTTGCCGACCTTTTACAGCAAGTGCCTACACGGGGAGCTGTAAGTATTAGTTAATCGGCCTAATATCTCAGTCCATACAGTGGCGCGATGGCTCGGCGCACTGTACGAGCTGATGAGCGAGACTCTCTTTTGCATCCGTGGTTCGAACCCCGGGTGATGACGTCTTTTGCCGACCTTTTACAGCAAGTGCCTACACGGGGAGCTGTAAGTATTAGTTAATCGGCCTAATATCTCAGTCCATACAGTGGCGCGATGGCTCGGCGCACTGTACGAGCTGATGAGCGAGACTCTCTTTTGCATCCGTGGTTCGAACCCCGGGTGATGACGTCTTTTGCCGACCTTTTACAGCAAGTGCCTACACGGGGAGCTGTAAGTATTAGTTAATCGGCCTAATAACTCAGTCCATACAGTGGCGCGATGGCTCGGCGCACTGTACGAGCTGATGATCGAGACTCTCTTTTGCATCCGTGGTTCGAACCCCGGGTGATGACGTCTTTTGCCGACCTTTTACAGCAAGTGCCTACACGGGGAGCTGTAAGTATTAGTTAATCGGCCTAATATCTCAGTCCATACAGTGGCGCGATGGCTCGGCGCACTGTACGAGCTGATGAGCGAGACTCTCTTTTGCATCCGTGGTTCGAACCCCGGGTGATGACGTCTTTTGCCGACCTTTTACAGCAAGTGCCTACAGGGGGGGGAGCTGTAAGTATTAGTTAATCGGCCTAATATCTCAGTCCATACAGTGGCGCGATGGCTCGGGGCACTGTACGAGCTGATGAGCGAGACTCTCTTTTGCATCCGTGGTTCGAACCCCGGGTGATGACGTCTTTTGCCGACCTTTTACAGCAAGTGCCTACACGGGGAGCTGTAAGTATTAGTTAATCGGCCTAATATCTCAGTCCATACAGTGGCGCGATGGCTCGGGGCACTGTACGAGCTGATGAGCGAGACTCTCTTTTGCATCCGTGGTTCGAACCCCGGGTGATGACGTCTTTTGCCGACCTTTTACAGCAAGTGCCTACACGGGGAGCTGTAAGTATTAGTTAATCGGCCTAATATCTCAGTCCATACAGTGGCGCGATGGCTCGGCGCACTGTACGAGCTGATGAGCGAGACTCTCTTTTGCATCCGTGGTTCGAACCCCGGGTGATGACGTCTTTTGCCGACCTTTTACAGCAAGTGCCTACACGGGGAGCTGTAAGTATTAGTTAATCGGCCTAATATCTCAGTCCATACAGTGGCGCGATGGCTCGGCGCACTGTACGAGCTGATGAGCGAGACTCTCTTTTGCATCCGTGGTTCGAACCCCGGGTGATGACGTCTTTTGCCGACCTTTTACAGCAAGTGCCTACACGGGGAGCTGTAAGTATTAGTTAATCGGCCTAATATCTCAGTCCATACAGTGGCGCGATGGCTCGGCGCACTGTACGAGCTGATGAGCGAGACTCTCTTTTGCATCCGTGGTTCGAACCCCGGGTGATGACGTCTTTTGCCGACCTTTTACAGCAAGTGCCTACACGGGGAGCTGTAAGTATTAGTTAATCGGCCTAATATCTCAGTCCATACAGTGGCGCGATGGCTCGGCGCACTGTACGAGCTGATGAGCGAGACTCTCTTTTGCATCCGTGGTTCGAACCCCGGGTGATGACGTCTTTTGCCGACCTTTTACAGCAAGTGCCTACACGGGGAGCTGTAAGTATTAGTTAATCGGCCTAATATCTCAGTCCATACAGTGGCGCGATGGCTCGGCGCACTGTACGAGCTGATGAGCGAGACTCTCTTTTGCATCCGTGGTTCGAACCCCGGGTGATGACGTCTTTTGCCGACCTTTTACAGCAAGTGCCTACAGGGGGGGGAGCTGTAAGTATTAGTTAATCGGCCTAATATCTCAGTCCATACAGTGGCGCGATGGCTCGGCGCACTGTACGAGCTGATGAGCGAGACTCTCTTTTGCATCCGTGGTTCGAACCCCGGGTGATGACGTCTTTTGCCGACCTTTTACAGCAAGTGCCTACAGGGGGGGGAGCTGTAAGTATTAGTTAATCGGCCTAATATCTCAGTCCATACAGTGGCGCGATGGCTCGGCGCACTGTACGAGCTGATGAGCGAGACTCTCTTTTGCATCCGTGGTTCGAACCCCGGGTGATGACGTCTTTTGCCGACCTTTTACAGCAAGTGCCTACACGGGGAGCTGTAAGTATTAGTTAATCGGCCTAATATCTCAGTCCATACAGTGGCGCGATGGCTCGGCGCACTGTACGAGCTGATGAGCGAGACTCTCTTTTGCATCCGTGGTTCGAACCCCGGGTGATGACGTCTTTTGCCGACCTTTTACAGCAAGTGCCTACAGGGGGGGGAGCTGTAAGTATTAGTTAATCGGCCTAATATCTCAGTCCATACAGTGGCGCGATGGCTCGGCGCACTGTACGAGCTGATGAGCGAGACTCTCTTTTGCATCCGTGGTTCGAACCCCGGGTGATGACGTCTTTTGCCGACCTTTTACAGCAAGTGCCTACACGGGGAGCTGTAAGTATTAGTTAATCGGCCTAATATCTCAGTCCATACAGTGGCGCGATGGCTCGGCGCACTGTACGAGCTGATGAGCGAGACTCTCTTTTGCATCCGTGGTTCGAACCCCGGGTGATGACGTCTTTTGCCGACCTTTTACAGCAAGTGCCTACACGGGGAGCTGTAAGTATTAGTTAATCGGCCTAATATCTCAGTCCATACAGTGGCGCGATGGCTCGGCGCACTGTACGAGCTGATGAGCGAGACTCTCTTTTGCATCCGTGGTTCGAACCCCGGGTGATGACGTCTTTTGCCGACCTTTTACAGCAAGTGCCTACACGGGGAGCTGTAAGTATTAGTTAATCGGCCTAATATCTCAGTCCATACAGTGGCGCGATGGCTCGGCGCACTGTACGAGCTGATGAGCGAGACTCTCTTTTGCATCCGTGGTTCGAACCCCGGGTGATGACGTCTTTTGCCGACCTTTTACAGCAAGTGCCTACAGGGGGGGGGGAGCTGTAAGTATTAGTTAATCGGCCTAATATCTCAGTCCATACAGTGGCGCGATGGCTCGGCGCACTGTACGAGCTGATGAGCGAGACTCTCTTTTGCATCCGTGGTTCGAACCCCGGGTGATGACGTCTTTTGCCGACCTTTTACAGCAAGTGCCTACACGGGGAGCTGTAAGTATTAGTTAATCGGCCTAATATCTCAGTCCATACAGTGGCGCGATGGCTCGGCGCACTGTACGAGCTGATGAGCGAGACTCTCTTTTGCATCCGTGGTTCGAACCCCGGGTGATGACGTCTTTTGCCGACCTTTTACAGCAAGTGCCTACAGGGGGGGGGGGAGCTGTAAGTATTAGTTAATCGGCCTAATATCTCAGTCCATACAGTGGCGCGATGGCTCGGCGCACTGTACGAGCTGATGAGCGAGACTCTCTTTTGCATCCGTGGTTCGAACCCCGGGTGATGACGTCTTTTGCCGACCTTTTACAGCAAGTGCCTACACGGGGGGGGGGAGCTGTAAGTATTAGTTAATCGGCCTAATATCTCAGTCCATACAGTGGCGCGATGGCTCGGCGCACTGTACGAGCTGATGAGCGAGACTCTCTTTTGCATCCGTGGTTCGAACCCCGGGTGATGACGTCTTTTGCCGACCTTTTACAGCAAGTGCCTACACGGGGAGCTGTAAGTATTAGTTAATCGGCCTAATATCTCAGTCCATACAGTGGCGCGATGGCTCGGCGCACTGTACGAGCTGATGAGCGAGACTCTCTTTTGCATCCGTGGTTCGAACCCCGGGTGATGACGTCTTTTGCCGACCTTTTACAGCAAGTGCCTACAGGGGGGGGAGCTGTAAGTATTAGTTAATCGGCCTAATATCTCAGTCCATACAGTGGCGCGATGGCTCGGCGCACTGTACGAGCTGATGAGCGAGACTCTCTTTTGCATCCGTGGTTCGAACCCCGGGTGATGACGTCTTTTGCCGACCTTTTACAGCAAGTGCCTACAGGGGGGGGAGCTGTAAGTATTAGTTAATCGGCCTAATATCTCAGTCCATACAGTGGCGCGATGGCTCGGGGCACTGTACGAGCTGATGAGCGAGACTCTCTTTTGCATCCGTGGTTCGAACCCCGGGTGATGACGTCTTTTGCCGACCTTTTACAGCAAGTGCCTACAGGGGGGGGGGAGCTGTAAGTATTAGTTAATCGGCCTAATATCTCAGTCCATACAGTGGCGCGATGGCTCGGGGCACTGTACGAGCTGATGAGCGAGACTCTCTTTTGCATCCGTGGTTCGAACCCCGGGTGATGACGTCTTTTGCCGACCTTTTACAGCAAGTGCCTACAGGGGGGGGGGAGCTGTAAGTATTAGTTAATCGGCCTAATATCTCAGTCCATACAGTGGCGCGATGGCTCGGCGCACTGTACGAGCTGATGAGCGAGACTCTCTTTTGCATCCGTGGTTCGAACCCCGGGTGATGACGTCTTTTGCCGACCTTTTACAGCAAGTGCCTACACGGGGAGCTGTAAGTATTAGTTAATCGGCCTAATATCTCAGTCCATACAGTGGCGCGATGGCTCGGCGCACTGTACGAGCTGATGAGCGAGACTCTCTTTTGCATCCGTGGTTCGAACCCCGGGTGATGACGTCTTTTGCCGACCTTTTACAGCAAGTGCCTACACGGGGAGCTGTAAGTATTAGTTAATCGGCCTAATAACTCAGTCCATACAGTGGCGCGATGGCTCGGCGCACTGTACGAGCTGATGATCGAGACTCTCTTTTGCATCCGTGGTTCGAACCCCGGGTGATGACGTCTTTTGCCGACCTTTTACAGCAAGTGCCTACACGGGGAGCTGTAAGTATTAGTTAATCGGCCTAATAACTCAGTCCATACAGTGGCGCGATGGCTCGGCGCACTGTACGAGCTGATGATCGAGACTCTCTTTTGCATCCGTGGTTCGAACCCCGGGTGATGACGTCTTTTGCCGACCTTTTACAGCAAGTGCCTACACGGGGAGCTGTAAGTATTAGTTAATCGGCCTAATATCTCAGTCCATACAGTGGCGCGATGGCTCGGCGCACTGTACGAGCTGATGAGCGAGACTCTCTTTTGCATCCGTGGTTCGAACCCCGGGTGATGACGTCTTTTGCCGACCTTTTACAGCAAGTGCCTACACGGGGAGCTGTAAGTATTAGTTAATCGGCCTAATATCTCAGTCCATACAGTGGCGCGATGGCTCGGCGCACTGTACGAGCTGATGAGCGAGACTCTCTTTTGCATCCGTGGTTCGAACCCCGGGTGATGACGTCTTTTGCCGACCTTTTACAGCAAGTGCCTACACGGGGAGCTGTAAGTATTAGTTAATCGGCCTAATAACTCAGTCCATACAGTGGCGCGATGGCTCGGCGCACTGTACGAGCTGATGATCGAGACTCTCTTTTGCATCCGTGGTTCGAACCCCGGGTGATGACGTCTTTTGCCGACCTTTTACAGCAAGTGCCTACACGGGGAGCTGTAAGTATTAGTTAATCGGCCTAATATCTCAGTCCATACAGTGGCGCGATGGCTCGGCGCACTGTACGAGCTGATGAGCGAGACTCTCTTTTGCATCCGTGGTTCGAACCCAGGGTGATGACGTCTTTTGCCGACCTTTTACAGCAAGTGCCTACAGGGGGGGAGCTGTAAGTATTAGTTAATCGGCCTAATATCTCAGTCCATACAGTGGCGCGATGGCTCGGGGCACTGTACGAGCTGATGAGCGAGACTCTCTTTTGCATCCGTGGTTCGAACCCCGGGTGATGACGTCTTTTGCCGACCTTTTACAGCAAGTGCCTACAGGGGGGGGAGCTGTAAGTATTAGTTAATCGGCCTAATATCTCAGTCCATACAGTGGCGCGATGGCTCGGGGCACTGTACGAGCTGATGAGCGAGACTCTCTTTTGCATCCGTGGTTCGAACCCCGGGTGATGACGTCTTTTGCCGACCTTTTACAGCAAGTGCCTACAGGGGGGGGAGCTGTAAGTATTAGTTAATCGGCCTAATATCTCAGTCCATACAGTGGCGCGATGGCTCGGGGCACTGTACGAGCTGATGAGCGAGACTCTCTTTTGCATCCGTGGTTCGAACCCCGGGTGATGACGTCTTTTGCCGACCTTTTACAGCAAGTGCCTACAGGGGGGGGAGCTGTAAGTATTAGTTAATCGGCCTAATATCTCAGTCCATACAGTGGCGCGATGGCTCGGGGCACTGTACGAGCTGATGAGCGAGACTCTCTTTTGCATCCGTGGTTCGAACCCCGGGTGATGACGTCTTTTGCCGACCTTTTACAGCAAGTGCCTACAGGGGGGGGAGCTGTAAGTATTAGTTAATCGGCCTAATATCTCAGTCCATACAGTGGCGCGATGGCTCGGCGCACTGTACGAGCTGATGAGCGAGACTCTCTTTTGCATCCGTGGTTCGAACCCCGGGTGATGACGTCTTTTGCCGACCTTTTACAGCAAGTGCCTACAGGGGGGGGAGCTGTAAGTATTAGTTAATCGGCCTAATATCTCAGTCCATACAGTGGCGCGATGGCTCGGGGCACTGTACGAGCTGATGAGCGAGACTCTCTTTTGCATCCGTGGTTCGAACCCCGGGTGATGACGTCTTTTGCCGACCTTTTACAGCAAGTGCCTACACGGGGAGCTGTAAGTATTAGTTAATCGGCCTAATATCTCAGTCCATACAGTGGCGCGATGGCTCGGCGCACTGTACGAGCTGATGAGCGAGACTCTCTTTTGCATCCGTGGTTCGAACCCCGGGTGATGACGTCTTTTGCCGACCTTTTACAGCAAGTGCCTACAGGGGGGGGAGCTGTAAGTATTAGTTAATCGGCCTAATATCTCAGTCCATACAGTGGCGCGATGGCTCGGCGCACTGTACGAGCTGATGAGCGAGACTCTCTTTTGCATCCGTGGTTCGAACCCCGGGTGATGACGTCTTTTGCCGACCTTTTACAGCAAGTGCCTACAGGGGGGGGAGCTGTAAGTATTAGTTAATCGGCCTAATATCTCAGTCCATACAGTGGCGCGATGGCTCGGCGCACTGTACGAGCTGATGAGCGAGACTCTCTTTTGCATCCGTGGTTCGAACCCCGGGTGATGACGTCTTTTGCCGACCTTTTACAGCAAGTGCCTACGGGGGGGGAGCTGTATTAGTTAATCGGCCTAATATCTCAGTCCATACAGTGGCGCGATGGCTCGGCGCACTGTACGAGCTGATGAGCGAGACTCTCTTTTGCATCCGTGGTTCGAACCCCGGGTGATGACGTCTTTTGCCGACCTTTTACAGCAAGTGCCTACAGGGGGGGGAGCTGTAAGTATTAGTTAATCGGCCTAATATCTCAGTCCATACAGTGGCGCGATGGCTCGGCGCACTGTACGAGCTGATGAGCGAGACTCTCTTTTGCATCCGTGGTTCGAACCCCGGGTGATGACGTCTTTTGCCGACCTTTTACAGCAAGTGCCTACAGGGGGGGGAGCTGTAAGTATTAGTTAATCGGCCTAATATCTCAGTCCATACAGTGGCGCGATGGCTCGGCGCACTGTACGAGCTGATGAGCGAGACTCTCTTTTGCATCCGTGGTTCGAACCCCGGGTGATGACGTCTTTTGCCGACCTTTTACAGCAAGTGCCTACAGGGGGGGGAGCTGTAAGTATTAGTTAATCGGCCTAATATCTCAGTCCATACAGTGGCGCGATGGCTCGGCGCACTGTACGAGCTGATGAGCGAGACTCTCTTTTGCATCCGTGGTTCGAACCCCGGGTGATGACGTCTTTTGCCGACCTTTTACAGCAAGTGCCTACAGGGGGGGGAGCTGTAAGTATTAGTTAATCGGCCTAATATCTCAGTCCATACAGTGGCGCGATGGCTCGGCGCACTGTACGAGCTGATGAGCGAGACTCTCTTTTGCATCCGTGGTTCGAACCCCGGGTGATGACGTCTTTTGCCGACCTTTTACAGCAAGTGCCTACAGGGGGGGGAGCTGTAAGTATTAGTTAATCGGCCTAATATCTCAGTCCATACAGTGGCGCGATGGCTCGGCGCACTGTACGAGCTGATGAGCGAGACTCTCTTTTGCATCCGTGGTTCGAACCCCGGGTGATGACGTCTTTTGCCGACCTTTTACAGCAAGTGCCTACAGGGGGGGGAGCTGTAAGTATTAGTTAATCGGCCTAATATCTCAGTCCATACAGTGGCGCGATGGCTCGGCGCACTGTACGAGCTGATGAGCGAGACTCTCTTTTGCATCCGTGGTTCGAACCCCGGGTGATGACGTCTTTTGCCGACCTTTTACAGCAAGTGCCTACAGGGGGGGGAGCTGTAAGTATTAGTTAATCGGCCTAATATCTCAGTCCATACAGTGGCGCGATGGCTCGGCGCACTGTACGAGCTGATGAGCGAGACTCTCTTTTGCATCCGTGGTTCGAACCCCGGGTGATGACGTCTTTTGCCGACCTTTTACAGCAAGTGCCTACAGGGGGGGGAGCTGTAAGTATTAGTTAATCGGCCTAATATCTCAGTCCATACAGTGGCGCGATGGCTCGGCGCACTGTACGAGCTGATGAGCGAGACTCTCTTTTGCATCCGTGGTTCGAACCCCGGGTGATGACGTCTTTTGCCGACCTTTTACAGCAAGTGCCTACAGGGGGGGGAGCTGTAAGTATTAGTTAATCGGCCTAATATCTCAGTCCATACAGTGGCGCGATGGCTCGGCGCACTGTACGAGCTGATGAGCGAGACTCTCTTTTGCATCCGTGGTTCGAACCCCGGGTGATGACGTCTTTTGCCGACCTTTTACAGCAAGTGCCTACAGGGGGGGAGCTGTAAGTATTAGTTAATCGGCCTAATATCTCAGTCCATACAGTGGCGCGATGGCTCGGCGCACTGTACGAGCTGATGAGCGAGACTCTCTTTTGCATCCGTGGTTCGAACCCCGGGTGATGACGTCTTTTGCCGACCTTTTACAGCAAGTGCCTACAGGGGGGGGAGCTGTAAGTATTAGTTAATCGGCCTAATATCTCAGTCCATACAGTGGCGCGATGGCTCGGCGCACTGTACGAGCTGATGAGCGAGACTCTCTTTTGCATCCGTGGTTCGAACCCGGGTGATGACGTCTTTTGCCGACCTTTTACAGCAAGTGCCTACAGGGGGGGGGAGCTGTAAGTATTAGTTAATCGGCCTAATATCTCAGTCCATACAGTGGCGCGATGGCTCGGCGCACTGTACGAGCTGATGAGCGAGACTCTCTTTTGCATCCGTGGTTCGAACCCCGGGTGATGACGTCTTTTGCCGACCTTTTACAGCAAGTGCCTACACGGGGAGCTGTAAGTATTAGTTAATCGGCCTAATATCTCAGTCCATACAGTGGCGCGATGGCTCGGCGCACTGTACGAGCTGATGAGCGAGACTCTCTTTTGCATCCGTGGTTCGAACCCCGGGTGATGACGTCTTTTGCCGACCTTTTACAGCAAGTGCCTACAGGGGGGGGAGCTGTAAGTATTAGTTAATCGGCCTAATATCTCAGTCCATACAGTGGCGCGATGGCTCGGCGCACTGTACGAGCTGATGAGCGAGACTCTCTTTTGCATCCGTGGTTCGAACCCCGGGTGATGACGTCTTTTGCCGACCTTTTACAGCAAGTGCCTACACGGGGAGCTGTAAGTATTAGTTAATCGGCCTAATATCTCAGTCCATACAGTGGCGCGATGGCTCGGCGCACTGTACGAGCTGATGAGCGAGACTCTCTTTTGCATCCGTGGTTCGAACCCCGGGTGATGACGTCTTTTGCCGACCTTTTACAGCAAGTGCCTACACGGGGAGCTGTAAGTATTAGTTAATCGGCCTAATATCTCAGTCCATACAGTGGCGCGATGGCTCGGCGCACTGTACGAGCTGATGAGCGAGACTCTCTTTTGCATCCGTGGTTCGAACCCCGGGTGATGACGTCTTTTGCCGACCTTTTACAGCAAGTGCCTACACGGGGAGCTGTAAGTATTAGTTAATCGGCCTAATATCTCAGTCCATACAGTGGCGCGATGGCTCGGCGCACTGTACGAGCTGATGAGCGAGACTCTCTTTTGCATCCGTGGTTCGAACCCCGGGTGATGACGTCTTTTGCCGACCTTTTACAGCAAGTGCCTACACGGGGAGCTGTAAGTATTAGTTAATCGGCCTAATATCTCAGTCCATACAGTGGCGCGATGGCTCGGCGCACTGTACGAGCTGATGAGCGAGACTCTCTTTTGCATCCGTGGTTCGAACCCCGGGTGATGACGTCTTTTGCCGACCTTTTACAGCAAGTGCCTACACGGGGAGCTGTAAGTATTAGTTAATCGGCCTAATATCTCAGTCCATACAGTGGCGCGATGGCTCGGCGCACTGTACGAGCTGATGAGCGAGACTCTCTTTTGCATCCGTGGTTCGAACCCCGGGTGATGACGTCTTTTGCCGACCTTTTACAGCAAGTGCCTACACGGGGAGCTGTAAGTATTAGTTAATCGGCCTAATATCTCAGTCCATACAGTGGCGCGATGGCTCGGCGCACTGTACGAGCTGATGAGCGAGACTCTCTTTTGCATCCGTGGTTCGAACCCCGGGTGATGACGTCTTTTGCCGACCTTTTACAGCAAGTGCCTACACGGGGAGCTGTAAGTATTAGTTAATCGGCCTAATATCTCAGTCCATACAGTGGCGCGATGGCTCGGCGCACTGTACGAGCTGATGAGCGAGACTCTCTTTTGCATCCGTGGTTCGAACCCCGGGTGATGACGTCTTTTGCCGACCTTTTACAGCAAGTGCCTACACGGGGAGCTGTAAGTATTAGTTAATCGGCCTAATATCTCAGTCCATACAGTGGCGCGATGGCTCGGCGCACTGTACGAGCTGATGAGCGAGACTCTCTTTTGCATCCGTGGTTCGAACCCCGGGTGATGACGTCTTTTGCCGACCTTTTACAGCAAGTGCCTACACGGGGAGCTGTAAGTATTAGTTAATCGGCCTAATATCTCAGTCCATACAGTGGCGCGATGGCTCGGCGCACTGTACGAGCTGATGAGCGAGACTCTCTTTTGCATCCGTGGTTCGAACCCCGGGTGATGACGTCTTTTGCCGACCTTTTACAGCAAGTGCCTACACGGGGAGCTGTAAGTATTAGTTAATCGGCCTAATATCTCAGTCCATACAGTGGCGCGATGGCTCGGCGCACTGTACGAGCTGATGAGCGAGACTCTCTTTTGCATCCGTGGTTCGAACCCCGGGTGATGACGTCTTTTGCCGACCTTTTACAGCAAGTGCCTACACGGGGAGCTGTAAGTATTAGTTAATCGGCCTAATATCTCAGTCCATACAGTGGCGCGATGGCTCGGCGCACTGTACGAGCTGATGAGCGAGACTCTCTTTTGCATCCGTGGTTCGAACCCCGGGTGATGACGTCTTTTGCCGACCTTTTACAGCAAGTGCCTACACGGGGAGCTGTAAGTATTAGTTAATCGGCCTAATATCTCAGTCCATACAGTGGCGCGATGGCTCGGCGCACTGTACGAGCTGATGAGCGAGACTCTCTTTTGCATCCGTGGTTCGAACCCCGGGTGATGACGTCTTTTGCCGACCTTTTACAGCAAGTGCCTACACGGGGAGCTGTAAGTATTAGTTAATCGGCCTAATATCTCAGTCCATACAGTGGCGCGATGGCTCGGCGCACTGTACGAGCTGATGAGCGAGACTCTCTTTTGCATCCGTGGTTCGAACCCCGGGTGATGACGTCTTTTGCCGACCTTTTACAGCAAGTGCCTACACGGGGAGCTGTAAGTATTAGTTAATCGGCCTAATATCTCAGTCCATACAGTGGCGCGATGGCTCGGCGCACTGTACGAGCTGATGAGCGAGACTCTCTTTTGCATCCGTGGTTCGAACCCCGGGTGATGACGTCTTTTGCCGACCTTTTACAGCAAGTGCCTACACGGGGAGCTGTAAGTATTAGTTAATCGGCCTAATATCTCAGTCCATACAGTGGCGCGATGGCTCGGCGCACTGTACGAGCTGATGATCGAGACTCTCTTTTGCATCCGTGGTTCGAACCCCGGGTGATGACGTCTTTTGCCGACCTTTTACAGCAAGTGCCTACAGGGGGGGGAGCTGTAAGTATTAGTTAATCGGCCTAATATCTCAGTCCATACAGTGGCGCGATGGCTCGGCGCACTGTACGAGCTGATGAGCGAGACTCTCTTTTGCATCCGTGGTTCGAACCCCGGGTGATGACGTCTTTTGCCGACCTTTTACAGCAAGTGCCTACAGGGGGGGGAGCTGTAAGTATTAGTTAATCGGCCTAATATCTCAGTCCATACAGTGGCGCGATGGCTCGGCGCACTGTACGAGCTGATGAGCGAGACTCTCTTTTGCATCCGTGGTTCGAACCCCGGGTGATGACGTCTTTTGCCGACCTTTTACAGCAAGTGCCTACAGGGGGGGGAGCTGTAAGTATTAGTTAATCGGCCTAATATCTCAGTCCATACAGTGGCGCGATGGCTCGGCGCACTGTACGAGCTGATGAGCGAGACTCTCTTTTGCATCCGTGGTTCGAACCCCGGGTGATGACGTCTTTTGCCGACCTTTTACAGCAAGTGCCTACAGGGGGGGGAGCTGTAAGTATTAGTTAATCGGCCTAATATCTCAGTCCATACAGTGGCGCGATGGCTCGGCGCACTGTACGAGCTGATGAGCGAGACTCTCTTTTGCATCCGTGGTTCGAACCCCGGGTGATGACGTCTTTTGCCGACCTTTTACAGCAAGTGCCTACAGGGGGGGGAGCTGTAAGTATTAGTTAATCGGCCTAATATCTCAGTCCATACAGTGGCGCGATGGCTCGGCGCACTGTACGAGCTGATGAGCGAGACTCTCTTTTGCATCCGTGGTTCGAACCCCGGGTGATGACGTCTTTTGCCGACCTTTTACAGCAAGTGCCTACAGGGGGGGGAGCTGTAAGTATTAGTTAATCGGCCTAATATCTCAGTCCATACAGTGGCGCGATGGCTCGGCGCACTGTACGAGCTGATGAGCGAGACTCTCTTTTGCATCCGTGGTTCGAACCCCGGGTGATGACGTCTTTTGCCGACCTTTTACAGCAAGTGCCTACAGGGGGGGGAGCTGTAAGTATTAGTTAATCGGCCTAATATCTCAGTCCATACAGTGGCGCGATGGCTCGGCGCACTGTACGAGCTGATGAGCGAGACTCTCTTTTGCATCCGTGGTTCGAACCCCGGGTGATGACGTCTTTTGCCGACCTTTTACAGCAAGTGCCTACACGGGGAGCTGTAAGTATTAGTTAATCGGCCTAATATCTCAGTCCATACAGTGGCGCGATGGCTCGGCGCACTGTACGAGCTGATGAGCGAGACTCTCTTTTGCATCCGTGGTTCGAACCCCGGGTGATGACGTCTTTTGCCGACCTTTTACAGCAAGTGCCTACACGGGGAGCTGTAAGTATTAGTTAATCGGCCTAATATCTCAGTCCATACAGTGGCGCGATGGCTCGGCGCACTGTACGAGCTGATGAGCGAGACTCTCTTTTGCATCCGTGGTTCGAACCCCGGGTGATGACGTCTTTTGCCGACCTTTTACAGCAAGTGCCTACAGGGGGGGGGGAGCTGTAAGTATTAGTTAATCGGCCTAATATCTCAGTCCATACAGTGGCGCGATGGCTCGGCGCACTGTACGAGCTGATGAGCGAGACTCTCTTTTGCATCCGTGGTTCGAACCCCGGGTGATGACGTCTTTTGCCGACCTTTTACAGCAAGTGCCTACACGGGGAGCTGTAAGTATTAGTTAATCGGCCTAATATCTCAGTCCATACAGTGGCGCGATGGCTCGGCGCACTGTACGAGCTGATGAGCGAGACTCTCTTTTGCATCCGTGGTTCGAACCCCGGGTGATGACGTCTTTTGCCGACCTTTTACAGCAAGTGCCTACACGGGGAGCTGTAAGTATTAGTTAATCGGCCTAATATCTCAGTCCATACAGTGGCGCGATGGCTCGGCGCACTGTACGAGCTGATGAGCGAGACTCTCTTTTGCATCCGTGGTTCGAACCCCGGGTGATGACGTCTTTTGCCGACCTTTTACAGCAAGTGCCTACAGGGGGGGGAGCTGTAAGTATTAGTTAATCGGCCTAATATCTCAGTCCATACAGTGGCGCGATGGCTCGGCGCACTGTACGAGCTGATGAGCGAGACTCTCTTTTGCATCCGTGGTTCGAACCCCGGGTGATGACGTCTTTTGCCGACCTTTTACAGCAAGTGCCTACAGGGGGGGGAGCTGTAAGTATTAGTTAATCGGCCTAATATCTCAGTCCATACAGTGGCGCGATGGCTCGGCGCACTGTACGAGCTGATGAGCGAGACTCTCTTTTGCATCCGTGGTTCGAACCCCGGGTGATGACGTCTTTTGCCGACCTTTTACAGCAAGTGCCTACAGGGGGGGGAGCTGTAAGTATTAGTTAATCGGCCTAATATCTCAGTCCATACAGTGGCGCGATGGCTCGGCGCACTGTACGAGCTGATGAGCGAGACTCTCTTTTGCATCCGTGGTTCGAACCCCGGGTGATGACGTCTTTTGCCGACCTTTTACAGCAAGTGCCTACAGGGGGGGGAGCTGTAAGTATTAGTTAATCGGCCTAATATCTCAGTCCATACAGTGGCGCGATGGCTCGGCGCACTGTACGAGCTGATGAGCGAGACTCTCTTTTGCATCCGTGGTTCGAACCCCGGGTGATGACGTCTTTTGCCGACCTTTTACAGCAAGTGCCTACAGGGGGGGGAGCTGTAAGTATTAGTTAATCGGCCTAATATCTCAGTCCATACAGTGGCGCGATGGCTCGGCGCACTGTACGAGCTGATGAGCGAGACTCTCTTTTGCATCCGTGGTTCGAACCCCGGGTGATGACGTCTTTTGCCGACCTTTTACAGCAAGTGCCTACAGGGGGGGGAGCTGTAAGTATTAGTTAATCGGCCTAATATCTCAGTCCATACAGTGGCGCGATGGCTCGGCGCACTGTACGAGCTGATGAGCGAGACTCTCTTTTGCATCCGTGGTTCGAACCCCGGGTGATGACGTCTTTTGCCGACCTTTTACAGCAAGTGCCTACAGGGGGGGGAGCTGTAAGTATTAGTTAATCGGCCTAATATCTCAGTCCATACAGTGGCGCGATGGCTCGGCGCACTGTACGAGCTGATGAGCGAGACTCTCTTTTGCATCCGTGGTTCGAACCCCGGGTGATGACGTCTTTTGCCGACCTTTTACAGCAAGTGCCTACAGGGGGGGGAGCTGTAAGTATTAGTTAATCGGCCTAATATCTCAGTCCATACAGTGGCGCGATGGCTCGGCGCACTGTACGAGCTGATGAGCGAGACTCTCTTTTGCATCCGTGGTTCGAACCCCGGGTGATGACGTCTTTTGCCGACCTTTTACAGCAAGTGCCTACAGGGGGGGGAGCTGTAAGTATTAGTTAATCGGCCTAATATCTCAGTCCATACAGTGGCGCGATGGCTCGGCGCACTGTACGAGCTGATGAGCGAGACTCTCTTTTGCATCCGTGGTTCGAACCCCGGGTGATGACGTCTTTTGCCGACCTTTTACAGCAAGTGCCTACAGGGGGGGGAGCTGTAAGTATTAGTTAATCGGCCTAATATCTCAGTCCATACAGTGGCGCGATGGCTCGGCGCACTGTACGAGCTGATGAGCGAGACTCTCTTTTGCATCCGTGGTTCGAACCCCGGGTGATGACGTCTTTTGCCGACCTTTTACAGCAAGTGCCTACAGGGGGGGGGAGCTGTAAGTATTAGTTAATCGGCCTAATATCTCAGTCCATACAGTGGCGCGATGGCTCGGCGCACTGTACGAGCTGATGAGCGAGACTCTCTTTTGCATCCGTGGTTCGAACCCCGGGTGATGACGTCTTTTGCCGACCTTTTACAGCAAGTGCCTACAGGGGGGGGAGCTGTAAGTATTAGTTAATCGGCCTAATATCTCAGTCCATACAGTGGCGCGATGGCTCGGCGCACTGTACGAGCTGATGAGCGAGACTCTCTTTTGCATCCGTGGTTCGAACCCCGGGTGATGACGTCTTTTGCCGACCTTTTACAGCAAGTGCCTACAGGGGGGGGAGCTGTAAGTATTAGTTAATCGGCCTAATATCTCAGTCCATACAGTGGCGCGATGGCTCGGCGCACTGTACGAGCTGATGAGCGAGACTCTCTTTTGCATCCGTGGTTCGAACCCCGGGTGATGACGTCTTTTGCCGACCTTTTACAGCAAGTGCCTACAGGGGGGGGAGCTGTAAGTATTAGTTAATCGGCCTAATATCTCAGTCCATACAGTGGCGCGATGGCTCGGCGCACTGTACGAGCTGATGAGCGAGACTCTCTTTTGCATCCGTGGTTCGAACCCCTGATGACGTCTTTTGCCGACCTTTTACAGCAAGTGCCTACAGGGGGGGGAGCTGTAAGTATTAGTTAATCGGCCTAATATCTCAGTCCATACAGTGGCGCGATGGCTCGGCGCACTGTACGAGCTGATGAGCGAGACTCTCTTTTGCATCCGTGGTTCGAACCCCGGTGATGACGTCTTTTGCCGACCTTTTACAGCAAGTGCCTACAGGGGGGGGAGCTGTAAGTATTAGTTAATCGGCCTAATATCTCAGTCCATACAGTGGCGCGATGGCTCGGCGCACTGTACGAGCTGATGAGCGTGACTCTCTTTTGCATCCGTGTTCGAACCCCGGGTGATGACGTCTTTTGCCGACCTTTTACAGCAAGTGCCTACAGGGGGGGGAGCTGTAAGTATTAGTTAATCGCCTAATATCTCAGTCCATACAGTGGCGCGATGGCTCGGCGCACTGTACGAGCTGATGAGCGAGACTCTCTTTTGCATCCGTGGTTCGAACCCCGGTGATGACGTCTTTTGCCGACCTTTTACAGCAAGTGCCTACAGGGGGGGGAGCTGTAAGTATTAGTTAATCGGCCTAATATCTCAGCCATACAGTGGCGCGATGGCTCGGCGCACTGTACGAGCTGATGAGCAGACTCCTCTTTTGCATCCGTGGTTCGAACCCCGGGTGATGACGTCTTTTGCCGACCTTTTACAGCAAAGTGCCTACAGGGGGGGAGCGGTAAGTATTAGTTAATCGGCCTAATATATCAGTCCATACAGTGGCGCGATGGCTCGGCGCACTGTACGAGCTGATGAGCGAGACTCTCTTTTGCAGTCCGTGGTTCGAACCCCGGGTGATGACGTCTTTTGCGACCCTTTTACAGCAAGTGCCTACAGGGGGGGAGCTGTAAGTATTTGTTAATCGCCTAATATCTCAGTCCATACAGTGGCGCGATGGCTCGGGCGCACTGTACGAGCTGATGAGCGAGACTCTCTTTTTGCATCCGTGGTTCGAACCCGGTGATGACGTCTTTTGCCGACCTTTTACAGCAAGTGCCTACAGGGGGGGGAGCTGTAAGTATTAGTTAATCGGCCTAATATCTCAGTCCATACAGTGGCGCGATGGCTCGGCGCACTGTACGAGCTGATGAGCGAGACTCTCTTTTGCATCCGTGGTTCGAACCCCGGGTGATGACGTCTTTTGCCGACCTTTTACAGCAAGTGCCTACAGGGGGGAGCTGTAAGTATTAGTTAATCGGCCATAAATATCTCAGTCCATACAGTGGCGCGATGGCTCGGCGCACTGTACGAGCTGATGAGCGAGACTCTCTTTTGCATCCGTGGTTCGAACCCCGGGTGATGACGTCTTTTGCCGACCTTTACAGCAAGTGCCTACACGGGGAGCTGTAAGTATTAGTTAATCGGCCTAATATCTCAGTCCATACAGTGGCGCGATGGCTCGGCGCACTGTACGAGCTGATGAGCGAGACTCTCTTTTGCATCCGTGGTTCGAACCCCGGGTGATGACGTCTTTTGCCGACCTTTTACAGCAAAGTGCCTACACGGGGAGCTGTAAGTATTAGTTAATCGCCTAATATCTCAGTCCATACAGTGGCGCGATGGCTCGGCGCACTGTACGAGCTGATGAGCGAGACTCTCTTTTGCATCCGTGGTTCGAACCCCGGGTGATGACGTCTTTTGCCGACCTTTTACAGCAAGTGCCTACACGGGGAGCTGTAAGTATTAGGTTAATCGGCCTAATTCTCAGCACATACAGTGGCGCGATGGCTCGGCGCACTTGTACCGAGCTGATGAGCCGAGACTCTCTTTTGCATCCGTGGTTCGAACCCCGGGTGATTGACCGTCTTTGCCGACCTTTACAGCAAGTGCCTAACGGGAGCTGTAAAAGTCTACACGGGGAGCTGTAAGTATTAGTTAATCGGCCTAATATCTCAGTCCATACAGTGGCGCGATGGCTCGGCGCACTGTACGAGCTGATGAGCGAGACTCTCTTTTGCATCCGTGGTTCGAACCCCGGGTGATGACGTCTTTTGCCGACCTTTTACAGCAAGTGCCTACACGGGGAGCTGTAAGTATTAGTTAATCGGCCTAATATCTCAGTCCATACAGTGGCGCGATGGCTCGGCGCACTGTACGAGCTGATGAGCGAGACTCTCTTTTGCATCCGTGGTTCGAACCCCGGGTGATGACGTCTTTTGCCGACCTTTTACAGCAAGTGCCTACACGGGGAGCTGTAAGTATTAGTTAATCGGCCTAATATCTCAGTCCATACAGTGGCGCGATGGCTCGGCGCACTGTACGAGCTGATGAGCGAGACTCTCTTTTGCATCCGTGGTTCGAACCCCGGGTGATGACGTCTTTTGCCGACCTTTTACAGCAAGTGCCTACACGGGGAGCTGTAAGTATTAGTTAATCGGCCTAATATCTCAGTCCATACAGTGGCGCGATGGCTCGGCGCACTGTACGAGCTGATGAGCGAGACTCTCTTTTGCATCCGTGGTTCGAACCCCGGGTGATGACGTCTTTTGCCGACCTTTTACAGCAAGTGCCTACACGGGGGGGGGAGCTGTAAGTATTAGTTAATCGGCCTAATATCTCAGTCCATACAGTGGCGCGATGGCTCGGCGCACTGTACGAGCTGATGAGCGAGACTCTCTTTTGCATCCGTGGTTCGAACCCCGGGTGATGACGTCTTTTGCCGACCTTTTACAGCAAGTGCCTACAGGGGGGGGGGGAGCTGTAAGTATTAGTTAATCGGCCTAATATCTCAGTCCATACAGTGGCGCGATGGCTCGGCGCACTGTACGAGCTGATGAGCGAGACTCTCTTTTGCATCCGTGGTTCGAACCCCGGGTGATGACGTCTTTTGCCGACCTTTTACAGCAAGTGCCTACAGGGGGGGGGGGAGCTGTAAGTATTAGTTAATCGGCCTAATATCTCAGTCCATACAGTGGCGCGATGGCTCGGCGCACTGTACGAGCTGATGAGCGAGACTCTCTTTTGCATCCGTGGTTCGAACCCCGGGTGATGACGTCTTTTGCCGACCTTTTACAGCAAGTGCCTACAGGGGGGGGAGCTGTAAGTATTAGTTAATCGGCCTAATATCTCAGTCCATACAGTGGCGCGATGGCTCGGGGCACTGTACGAGCTGATGAGCGAGACTCTCTTTTGCATCCGTGGTTCGAACCCCGGGTGATGACGTCTTTTGCCGACCTTTTACAGCAAGTGCCTACAGGGGGGGGGGAGCTGTAAGTATTAGTTAATCGGCCTAATATCTCAGTCCATACAGTGGCGCGATGGCTCGGCGCACTGTACGAGCTGATGAGCGAGACTCTCTTTTGCATCCGTGGTTCGAACCCCGGGTGATGACGTCTTTTGCCGACCTTTTACAGCAAGTGCCTACAGGGGGGGGGGGGGGAGCTGTAAGTATTAGTTAATCGGCCTAATATCTCAGTCCATACAGTGGCGCGATGGCTCGGCGCACTGTACGAGCTGATGAGCGAGACTCTCTTTTGCATCCGTGGTTCGAACCCCGGGTGATGACGTCTTTTGCCGACCTTTTACAGCAAGTGCCTACAGGGGGGGGGGGGGAGCTGTAAGTATTAGTTAATCGGCCTAATATCTCAGTCCATACAGTGGCGCGATGGCTCGGCGCACTGTACGAGCTGATGAGCGAGACTCTCTTTTGCATCCGTGGTTCGAACCCCGGGTGATGACGTCTTTTGCCGACCTTTTACAGCAAGTGCCTACAGGGGGGGGGGGGGAGCTGTAAGTATTAGTTAATCGGCCTAATATCTCAGTCCATACAGTGGCGCGATGGCTCGGGGCACTGTACGAGCTGATGAGCGAGACTCTCTTTTGCATCCGTGGTTCGAACCCCGGGTGATGACGTCTTTTGCCGACCTTTTACAGCAAGTGCCTACAGGGGGGGGAGCTGTAAGTATTAGTTAATCGGCCTAATATCTCAGTCCATACAGTGGCGCGATGGCTCGGGGCACTGTACGAGCTGATGAGCGAGACTCTCTTTTGCATCCGTGGTTCGAACCCCGGGTGATGACGTCTTTTGCCGACCTTTTACAGCAAGTGCCTACAGGGGGGGGGAGCTGTAAGTATTAGTTAATCGGCCTAATATCTCAGTCCATACAGTGGCGCGATGGCTCGGGGCACTGTACGAGCTGATGAGCGAGACTCTCTTTTGCATCCGTGGTTCGAACCCCGGGTGATGACGTCTTTTGCCGACCTTTTACAGCAAGTGCCTACAGGGGGGGGAGCTGTAAGTATTAGTTAATCGGCCTAATATCTCAGTCCATACAGTGGCGCGATGGCTCGGGGCACTGTACGAGCTGATGAGCGAGACTCTCTTTTGCATCCGTGGTTCGAACCCCGGGTGATGACGTCTTTTGCCGACCTTTTACAGCAAGTGCCTACAGGGGGGGGAGCTGTAAGTATTAGTTAATCGGCCTAATATCTCAGTCCATACAGTGGCGCGATGGCTCGGGGCACTGTACGAGCTGATGAGCGAGACTCTCTTTTGCATCCGTGGTTCGAACCCCGGGTGATGACGTCTTTTGCCGACCTTTTACAGCAAGTGCCTACAGGGGGGGGAGCTGTAAGTATTAGTTAATCGGCCTAATATCTCAGTCCATACAGTGGCGCGATGGCTCGGCGCACTGTACGAGCTGATGAGCGAGACTCTCTTTTGCATCCGTGGTTCGAACCCCGGGTGATGACGTCTTTTGCCGACCTTTTACAGCAAGTGCCTACAGGGGGGGGGGGGAGCTGTAAGTATTAGTTAATCGGCCTAATATCTCAGTCCATACAGTGGCGCGATGGCTCGGGGCACTGTACGAGCTGATGAGCGAGACTCTCTTTTGCATCCGTGGTTCGAACCCCGGGTGATGACGTCTTTTGCCGACCTTTTACAGCAAGTGCCTACAGGGGGGGGAGCTGTAAGTATTAGTTAATCGGCCTAATATCTCAGTCCATACAGTGGCGCGATGGCTCGGGGCACTGTACGAGCTGATGAGCGAGACTCTCTTTTGCATCCGTGGTTCGAACCCCGGGTGATGACGTCTTTTGCCGACCTTTTACAGCAAGTGCCTACAGGGGGGGGGGAGCTGTAAGTATTAGTTAATCGGCCTAATATCTCAGTCCATACAGTGGCGCGATGGCTCGGCGCACTGTACGAGCTGATGAGCGAGACTCTCTTTTGCATCCGTGGTTCGAACCCCGGGTGATGACGTCTTTTGCCGACCTTTTACAGCAAGTGCCTACAGGGGGGGGAGCTGTAAGTATTAGTTAATCGGCCTAATATCTCAGTCCATACAGTGGCGCGATGGCTCGGCGCACTGTACGAGCTGATGAGCGAGACTCTCTTTTGCATCCGTGGTTCGAACCCCGGGTGATGACGTCTTTTGCCGACCTTTTACAGCAAGTGCCTACAGAGGGGGGGGAGCTGTAAGTATTAGTTAATCGGCCTAATATCTCAGTCCATACAGTGGCGCGATGGCTCGGGGCACTGTACGAGCTGATGAGCGAGACTCTCTTTTGCATCCGTGGTTCGAACCCCGGGTGATGACGTCTTTTGCCGACCTTTTACAGCAAGTGCCTACAGGGGGGGGGAGCTGTAAGTATTAGTTAATCGGCCTAATATCTCAGTCCATACAGTGGCGCGATGGCTCGGCGCACTGTACGAGCTGATGAGCGAGACTCTCTTTTGCATCCGTGGTTCGAACCCCGGGTGATGACGTCTTTTGCCGACCTTTTACAGCAAGTGCCTACAGGGGGGGGGAGCTGTAAGTATTAGTTAATCGGCCTAATATCTCAGTCCATACAGTGGCGCGATGGCTCGGCGCACTGTACGAGCTGATGAGCGAGACTCTCTTTTGCATCCGTGGTTCGAACCCCGGGTGATGACGTCTTTTGCCGACCTTTTACAGCAAGTGCCTACAGGGGGGGGAGCTGTAAGTATTAGTTAATCGGCCTAATATCTCAGTCCATACAGTGGCGCGATGGCTCGGCGCACTGTACGAGCTGATGAGCGAGACTCTCTTTTGCATCCGTGGTTCGAACCCCGGGTGATGACGTCTTTTGCCGACCTTTTACAGCAAGTGCCTACACGGGGAGCTGTAAGTATTAGTTAATCGGCCTAATATCTCAGTCCATACAGTGGCGCGATGGCTCGGCGCACTGTACGAGCTGATGAGCGAGACTCTCTTTTGCATCCGTGGTTCGAACCCCGGGTGATGACGTCTTTTGCCGACCTTTTACAGCAAGTGCCTACACGGGGAGCTGTAAGTATTAGTTAATCGGCCTAATATCTCAGTCCATACAGTGGCGCGATGGCTCGGCGCACTGTACGAGCTGATGAGCGAGACTCTCTTTTGCATCCGTGGTTCGAACCCCGGGTGATGACGTCTTTTGCCGACCTTTTACAGCAAGTGCCTACAGGGGGGGGGGGAGCTGTAAGTATTAGTTAATCGGCCTAATATCTCAGTCCATACAGTGGCGCGATGGCTCGGGGCACTGTACGAGCTGATGAGCGAGACTCTCTTTTGCATCCGTGGTTCGAACCCCGGGTGATGACGTCTTTTGCCGACCTTTTACAGCAAGTGCCTACAGGGGGGGGGAGCTGTAAGTATTAGTTAATCGGCCTAATATCTCAGTCCATACAGTGGCGCGATGGCTCGGCGCACTGTACGAGCTGATGAGCGAGACTCTCTTTTGCATCCGTGGTTCGAACCCCGGGTGATGACGTCTTTTGCCGACCTTTTACAGCAAGTGCCTACAGGGGGGGGGGGAGCTGTAAGTATTAGTTAATCGGCCTAATATCTCAGTCCATACAGTGGCGCGATGGCTCGGGGCACTGTACGAGCTGATGAGCGAGACTCTCTTTTGCATCCGTGGTTCGAACCCCGGGTGATGACGTCTTTTGCCGACCTTTTACAGCAAGTGCCTACAGGGGGGGGGAGCTGTAAGTATTAGTTAATCGGCCTAATATCTCAGTCCATACAGTGGCGCGATGGCTCGGCGCACTGTACGAGCTGATGAGCGAGACTCTCTTTTGCATCCGTGGTTCGAACCCCGGGTGATGACGTCTTTTGCCGACCTTTTACAGCAAGTGCCTACAGGGGGGGGGAGCTGTAAGTATTAGTTAATCGGCCTAATATCTCAGTCCATACAGTGGCGCGATGGCTCGGCGCACTGTACGAGCTGATGAGCGAGACTCTCTTTTGCATCCGTGGTTCGAACCCCGGGTGATGACGTCTTTTGCCGACCTTTTACAGCAAGTGCCTACAGGGGGGGGGAGCTGTAAGTATTAGTTAATCGGCCTAATATCTCAGTCCATACAGTGGCGCGATGGCTCGGCGCACTGTACGAGCTGATGAGCGAGACTCTCTTTTGCATCCGTGGTTCGAACCCCGGGTGATGACGTCTTTTGCCGACCTTTTACAGCAAGTGCCTACAGGGGGGGGGGGGGAGCTGTAAGTATTAGTTAATCGGCCTAATATCTCAGTCCATACAGTGGCGCGATGGCTCGGCGCACTGTACGAGCTGATGAGCGAGACTCTCTTTTGCATCCGTGGTTCGAACCCCGGGTGATGACGTCTTTTGCCGACCTTTTACAGCAAGTGCCTACAGGGGGGGGGGGAGCTGTAAGTATTAGTTAATCGGCCTAATATCTCAGTCCATACAGTGGCGCGATGGCTCGGCGCACTGTACGAGCTGATGAGCGAGACTCTCTTTTGCATCCGTGGTTCGAACCCCGGGTGATGACGTCTTTTGCCGACCTTTTACAGCAAGTGCCTACAGGGGGGGGGAGCTGTAAGTATTAGTTAATCGGCCTAATATCTCAGTCCATACAGTGGCGCGATGGCTCGGCGCACTGTACGAGCTGATGAGCGAGACTCTCTTTTGCATCCGTGGTTCGAACCCCGGGTGATGACGTCTTTTGCCGACCTTTTACAGCAAGTGCCTACAGGGGGGGGAGCTGTAAGTATTAGTTAATCGGCCTAATATCTCAGTCCATACAGTGGCGCGATGGCTCGGCGCACTGTACGAGCTGATGAGCGAGACTCTCTTTTGCATCCGTGGTTCGAACCCCGGGTGATGACGTCTTTTGCCGACCTTTTACAGCAAGTGCCTACAGGGGGGGGGGAGCTGTAAGTATTAGTTAATCGGCCTAATATCTCAGTCCATACAGTGGCGCGATGGCTCGGCGCACTGTACGAGCTGATGAGCGAGACTCTCTTTTGCATCCGTGGTTCGAACCCCGGGTGATGACGTCTTTTGCCGACCTTTTACAGCAAGTGCCTACAGGGGGGGGGGAGCTGTAAGTATTAGTTAATCGGCCTAATATCTCAGTCCATACAGTGGCGCGATGGCTCGGCGCACTGTACGAGCTGATGAGCGAGACTCTCTTTTGCATCCGTGGTTCGAACCCCGGGTGATGACGTCTTTTGCCGACCTTTTACAGCAAGTGCCTACAGGGGGGGGGGAGCTGTAAGTATTAGTTAATCGGCCTAATATCTCAGTCCATACAGTGGCGCGATGGCTCGGCGCACTGTACGAGCTGATGAGCGAGACTCTCTTTTGCATCCGTGGTTCGAACCCCGGGTGATGACGTCTTTTGCCGACCTTTTACAGCAAGTGCCTACAGGGGGGGGGGAGCTGTAAGTATTAGTTAATCGGCCTAATATCTCAGTCCATACAGTGGCGCGATGGCTCGGCGCACTGTACGAGCTGATGAGCGAGACTCTCTTTTGCATCCGTGGTTCGAACCCCGGGTGATGACGTCTTTTGCCGACCTTTTACAGCAAGTGCCTACAGGGGGGGGAGCTGTAAGTATTAGTTAATCGGCCTAATATCTCAGTCCATACAGTGGCGCGATGGCTCGGCGCACTGTACGAGCTGATGAGCGAGACTCTCTTTTGCATCCGTGGTTCGAACCCCGGGTGATGACGTCTTTTGCCGACCTTTTACAGCAAGTGCCTACAGGGGGGGGAGCTGTAAGTATTAGTTAATCGGCCTAATATCTCAGTCCATACAGTGGCGCGATGGCTCGGCGCACTGTACGAGCTGATGAGCGAGACTCTCTTTTGCATCCGTGGTTCGAACCCCGGGTGATGACGTCTTTTGCCGACCTTTTACAGCAAGTGCCTACAGGGGGGGGAGCTGTAAGTATTAGTTAATCGGCCTAATATCTCAGTCCATACAGTGGCGCGATGGCTCGGGGCACTGTACGAGCTGATGAGCGAGACTCTCTTTTGCATCCGTGGTTCGAACCCCGGGTGATGACGTCTTTTGCCGACCTTTTACAGCAAGTGCCTACAGGGGGGGGGGGGGAGCTGTAAGTATCAGTTAATCGGCCTAATATCTCAGTCCATACAGTGGCGCGATGGCTCGGCGCACTGTACGAGCTGATGAGCGAGACTCTCTTTTGCATCCGTGGTTCGAACCCCGGGTGATGACGTCTTTTGCCGACCTTTTACAGCAAGTGCCTACACGGGGAGCTGTAAGTATTAGTTAATCGGCCTAATATCTCAGTCCATACAGTGGCGCGATGGCTCGGCGCACTGTACGAGCTGATGAGCGAGACTCTCTTTTGCATCCGTGGTTCGAACCCCGGGTGATGACGTCTTTTGCCGACCTTTTACAGCAAGTGCCTACACGGGGAGCTGTAAGTATTAGTTAATCGGCCTAATATCTCAGTCCATACAGTGGCGCGATGGCTCGGCGCACTGTACGAGCTGATGAGCGAGACTCTCTTTTGCATCCGTGGTTCGAACCCCGGGTGATGACGTCTTTTGCCGACCTTTTACAGCAAGTGCCTACACGGGGAGCTGTAAGTATTAGTTAATCGGCCTAATATCTCAGTCCATACAGTGGCGCGATGGCTCGGCGCACTGTACGAGCTGATGAGCGAGACTCTCTTTTGCATCCGTGGTTCGAACCCCGGGTGATGACGTCTTTTGCCGACCTTTTACAGCAAGTGCCTACAGGGGGGGGAGCTGTAAGTATTAGTTAATCGGCCTAATATCTCAGTCCATACAGTGGCGCGATGGCTCGGCGCACTGTACGAGCTGATGAGCGAGACTCTCTTTTGCATCCGTGGTTCGAACCCCGGGTGATGACGTCTTTTGCCGACCTTTTACAGCAAGTGCCTACACGGGGAGCTGTAAGTATTAGTTAATCGGCCTAATATCTCAGTCCATACAGTGGCGCGATGGCTCGGCGCACTGTACGAGCTGATGAGCGAGACTCTCTTTTGCATCCGTGGTTCGAACCCCGGGTGATGACGTCTTTTGCCGACCTTTTACAGCAAGTGCCTACACGGGGAGCTGTAAGTATTAGTTAATCGGCCTAATATCTCAGTCCATACAGTGGCGCGATGGCTCGGCGCACTGTACGAGCTGATGAGCGAGACTCTCTTTTGCATCCGTGGTTCGAACCCCGGGTGATGACGTCTTTTGCCGACCTTTTACAGCAAGTGCCTACACGGGGAGCTGTAAGTATTAGTTAATCGGCCTAATATCTCAGTCCATACAGTGGCGCGATGGCTCGGCGCACTGTACGAGCTGATGAGCGAGACTCTCTTTTGCATCCGTGGTTCGAACCCCGGGTGATGACGTCTTTTGCCGACCTTTTACAGCAAGTGCCTACACGGGGAGCTGTAAGTATTAGTTAATCGGCCTAATATCTCAGTCCATACAGTGGCGCGATGGCTCGGCGCACTGTACGAGCTGATGAGCGAGACTCTCTTTTGCATCCGTGGTTCGAACCCCGGGTGATGACGTCTTTTGCCGACCTTTTACAGCAAGTGCCTACACGGGGAGCTGTAAGTATTAGTTAATCGGCCTAATATCTCAGTCCATACAGTGGCGCGATGGCTCGGCGCACTGTACGAGCTGATGAGCGAGACTCTCTTTTGCATCCGTGGTTCGAACCCCGGGTGATGACGTCTTTTGCCGACCTTTTACAGCAAGTGCCTACACGGGGAGCTGTAAGTATTAGTTAATCGGCCTAATATCTCAGTCCATACAGTGGCGCGATGGCTCGGCGCACTGTACGAGCTGATGAGCGAGACTCTCTTTTGCATCCGTGGTTCGAACCCCGGGTGATGACGTCTTTTGCCGACCTTTTACAGCAAGTGCCTACACGGGGAGCTGTAAGTATTAGTTAATCGGCCTAATATCTCAGTCCATACAGTGGCGCGATGGCTCGGCGCACTGTACGAGCTGATGAGCGAGACTCTCTTTTGCATCCGTGGTTCGAACCCCGGGTGATGACGTCTTTTGCCGACCTTTTACAGCAAGTGCCTACACGGGGAGCTGTAAGTATTAGTTAATCGGCCTAATATCTCAGTCCATACAGTGGCGCGATGGCTCGGCGCACTGTACGAGCTGATGAGCGAGACTCTCTTTTGCATCCGTGGTTCGAACCCCGGGTGATGACGTCTTTTGCCGACCTTTTACAGCAAGTGCCTACACGGGGAGCTGTAAGTATTAGTTAATCGGCCTAATATCTCAGTCCATACAGTGGCGCGATGGCTCGGCGCACTGTACGAGCTGATGAGCGAGACTCTCTTTTGCATCCGTGGTTCGAACCCCGGGTGATGACGTCTTTTGCCGACCTTTTACAGCAAGTGCCTACACGGGGAGCTGTAAGTATTAGTTAATCGGCCTAATATCTCAGTCCATACAGTGGCGCGATGGCTCGGCGCACTGTACGAGCTGATGAGCGAGACTCTCTTTTGCATCCGTGGTTCGAACCCCGGGTGATGACGTCTTTTGCCGACCTTTTACAGCAAGTGCCTACACGGGGAGCTGTAAGTATTAGTTAATCGGCCTAATATCTCAGTCCATACAGTGGCGCGATGGCTCGGCGCACTGTACGAGCTGATGAGCGAGACTCTCTTTTGCATCCGTGGTTCGAACCCCGGGTGATGACGTCTTTTGCCGACCTTTTACAGCAAGTGCCTACACGGGGAGCTGTAAGTATTAGTTAATCGGCCTAATATCTCAGTCCATACAGTGGCGCGATGGCTCGGCGCACTGTACGAGCTGATGAGCGAGACTCTCTTTTGCATCCGTGGTTCGAACCCCGGGTGATGACGTCTTTTGCCGACCTTTTACAGCAAGTGCCTACACGGGGAGCTGTAAGTATTAGTTAATCGGCCTAATATCTCAGTCCATACAGTGGCGCGATGGCTCGGCGCACTGTACGAGCTGATGAGCGAGACTCTCTTTTGCATCCGTGGTTCGAACCCCGGGTGATGACGTCTTTTGCCGACCTTTTACAGCAAGTGCCTACAGGGGGGGGGAGCTGTAAGTATTAGTTAATCGGCCTAATATCTCAGTCCATACAGTGGCGCGATGGCTCGGCGCACTGTACGAGCTGATGAGCGAGACTCTCTTTTGCATCCGTGGTTCGAACCCCGGGTGATGACGTCTTTTGCCGACCTTTTACAGCAAGTGCCTACAGGGGGGGGGAGCTGTAAGTATTAGTTAATCGGCCTAATATCTCAGTCCATACAGTGGCGCGATGGCTCGGCGCACTGTACGAGCTGATGAGCGAGACTCTCTTTTGCATCCGTGGTTCGAACCCCGGGTGATGACGTCTTTTGCCGACCTTTTACAGCAAGTGCCTACAGGGGGGGGAGCTGTAAGTATTAGTTAATCGGCCTAATATCTCAGTCCATACAGTGGCGCGATGGCTCGGCGCACTGTACGAGCTGATGAGCGAGACTCTCTTTTGCATCCGTGGTTCGAACCCCGGGTGATGACGTCTTTTGCCGACCTTTTACAGCAAGTGCCTACAGGGGGGGGGAGCTGTAAGTATTAGTTAATCGGCCTAATATCTCAGTCCATACAGTGGCGCGATGGCTCGGCGCACTGTACGAGCTGATGAGCGAGACTCTCTTTTGCATCCGTGGTTCGAACCCCGGGTGATGACGTCTTTTGCCGACCTTTTACAGCAAGTGCCTACAGGGGGGGGAGCTGTAAGTATTAGTTAATCGGCCTAATATCTCAGTCCATACAGTGGCGCGATGGCTCGGCGCACTGTACGAGCTGATGAGCGAGACTCTCTTTTGCATCCGTGGTTCGAACCCCGGGTGATGACGTCTTTTGCCGACCTTTTACAGCAAGTGCCTACAGGGGGGGGAGCTGTAAGTATTAGTTAATCGGCCTAATATCTCAGTCCATACAGTGGCGCGATGGCTCGGCGCACTGTACGAGCTGATGAGCGAGACTCTCTTTTGCATCCGTGGTTCGAACCCCGGGTGATGACGTCTTTTGCCGACCTTTTACAGCAAGTGCCTACAGGGGGGGGAGCTGTAAGTATTAGTTAATCGGCCTAATATCTCAGTCCATACAGTGGCGCGATGGCTCGGCGCACTGTACGAGCTGATGAGCGAGACTCTCTTTTGCATCCGTGGTTCGAACCCCGGGTGATGACGTCTTTTGCCGACCTTTTACAGCAAGTGCCTACAGGGGGGGGAGCTGTAAGTATTAGTTAATCGGCCTAATATCTCAGTCCATACAGTGGCGCGATGGCTCGGCGCACTGTACGAGCTGATGAGCGAGACTCTCTTTTGCATCCGTGGTTCGAACCCCGGGTGATGACGTCTTTTGCCGACCTTTTACAGCAAGTGCCTACAGGGGGGGGAGCTGTAAGTATTAGTTAATCGGCCTAATATCTCAGTCCATACAGTGGCGCGATGGCTCGGCGCACTGTACGAGCTGATGAGCGAGACTCTCTTTTGCATCCGTGGTTCGAACCCCGGGTGATGACGTCTTTTGCCGACCTTTTACAGCAAGTGCCTACAGGGGGGGGAGCTGTAAGTATTAGTTAATCGGCCTAATATCTCAGTCCATACAGTGGCGCGATGGCTCGGCGCACTGTACGAGCTGATGAGCGAGACTCTCTTTTGCATCCGTGGTTCGAACCCCGGGTGATGACGTCTTTTGCCGACCTTTTACAGCAAGTGCCTACAGGGGGGGGAGCTGTAAGTATTAGTTAATCGGCCTAATATCTCAGTCCATACAGTGGCGCGATGGCTCGGCGCACTGTACGAGCTGATGAGCGAGACTCTCTTTTGCATCCGTGGTTCGAACCCCGGGTGATGACGTCTTTTGCCGACCTTTTACAGCAAGTGCCTACAGGGGGGGGAGCTGTAAGTATTAGTTAATCGGCCTAATATCTCAGTCCATACAGTGGCGCGATGGCTCGGCGCACTGTACGAGCTGATGAGCGAGACTCTCTTTTGCATCCGTGGTTCGAACCCCGGGTGATGACGTCTTTTGCCGACCTTTTACAGCAAGTGCCTACAGGGGGGGGAGCTGTAAGTATTAGTTAATCGGCCTAATATCTCAGTCCATACAGTGGCGCGATGGCTCGGCGCACTGTACGAGCTGATGAGCGAGACTCTCTTTTGCATCCGTGGTTCGAACCCCGGGTGATGACGTCTTTTGCCGACCTTTTACAGCAAGTGCCTACAGGGGGGGGAGCTGTAAGTATTAGTTAATCGGCCTAATATCTCAGTCCATACAGTGGCGCGATGGCTCGGCGCACTGTACGAGCTGATGAGCGAGACTCTCTTTTGCATCCGTGGTTCGAACCCCGGGTGATGACGTCTTTTGCCGACCTTTTACAGCAAGTGCCTACAGGGGGGGGGAGCTGTAAGTATTAGTTAATCGGCCTAATATCTCAGTCCATACAGTGGCGCGATGGCTCGGCGCACTGTACGAGCTGATGAGCGAGACTCTCTTTTGCATCCGTGGTTCGAACCCCGGGTGATGACGTCTTTTGCCGACCTTTTACAGCAAGTGCCTACAGGGGGGGGGAGCTGTAAGTATTAGTTAATCGGCCTAATATCTCAGTCCATACAGTGGCGCGATGGCTCGGCGCACTGTACGAGCTGATGAGCGAGACTCTCTTTTGCATCCGTGGTTCGAACCCCGGGTGATGACGTCTTTTGCCGACCTTTTACAGCAAGTGCCTACAGGGGGGGGGAGCTGTAAGTATTAGTTAATCGGCCTAATATCTCAGTCCATACAGTGGCGCGATGGCTCGGCGCACTGTACGAGCTGATGAGCGAGACTCTCTTTTGCATCCGTGGTTCGAACCCCGGGTGATGACGTCTTTTGCCGACCTTTTACAGCAAGTGCCTACAGGGGGGGGGGAGCTGTAAGTATTAGTTAATCGGCCTAATATCTCAGTCCATACAGTGGCGCGATGGCTCGGCGCACTGTACGAGCTGATGAGCGAGACTCTCTTTTGCATCCGTGGTTCGAACCCCGGGTGATGACGTCTTTTGCCGACCTTTTACAGCAAGTGCCTACAGGGGGGGGGGAGCTGTAAGTATTAGTTAATCGGCCTAATATCTCAGTCCATACAGTGGCGCGATGGCTCGGCGCACTGTACGAGCTGATGAGCGAGACTCTCTTTTGCATCCGTGGTTCGAACCCCGGGTGATGACGTCTTTTGCCGACCTTTTACAGCAAGTGCCTACAGGGGGGGGAGCTGTAAGTATTAGTTAATCGGCCTAATATCTCAGTCCATACAGTGGCGCGATGGCTCGGCGCACTGTACGAGCTGATGAGCGAGACTCTCTTTTGCATCCGTGGTTCGAACCCCGGGTGATGACGTCTTTTGCCGACCTTTTACAGCAAGTGCCTACAGGGGGGGGAGCTGTAAGTATTAGTTAATCGGCCTAATATCTCAGTCCATACAGTGGCGCGATGGCTCGGCGCACTGTACGAGCTGATGAGCGAGACTCTCTTTTGCATCCGTGGTTCGAACCCCGGGTGATGACGTCTTTTGCCGACCTTTTACAGCAAGTGCCTACAGGGGGGGAAGCTGTAAGTATTAGTTAATCGGCCTAATATCTCAGTCCATACAGTGGCGCGATGGCTCGGCGCACTGTACGAGCTGATGAGCGAGACTCTCTTTTGCATCCGTGGTTCGAACCCCGGGTGATGACGTCTTTTGCCGACCTTTTACAGCAAGTGCCTACAGGGGGGGGAGCTGTAAGTATTAGTTAATCGGCCTAATATCTCAGTCCATACAGTGGCGCGATGGCTCGGCGCACTGTACGAGCTGATGAGCGAGACTCTCTTTTGCATCCGTGGTTCGAACCCCGGGTGATGACGTCTTTTGCCGACCTTTTACAGCAAGTGCCTACAGGGGGGGAAGCTGTAAGTATTAGTTAATCGGCCTAATATCTCAGTCCATACAGTGGCGCGATGGCTCGGCGCACTGTACGAGCTGATGAGCGAGACTCTCTTTTGCATCCGTGGTTCGAACCCCGGGTGATGACGTCTTTTGCCGACCTTTTACAGCAAGTGCCTACAGGGGGAGCTGTAAGTATTAGTTAATCGGCCTAATATCTCAGTCCATACAGTGGCGCGATGGCTCGGCGCACTGTACGAGCTGATGAGCGAGACTCTCTTTTGCATCCGTGGTTCGAACCCCGGGTGATGACGTCTTTTGCCGACCTTTTACAGCAAGTGCCTACAGGGGGGGAAGCTGTAAGTATTAGTTAATCGGCCTAATATCTCAGTCCATACAGTGGCGCGATGGCTCGGGCACTGTACGAGCTGATGAGCGAGACTCTCTTTTGCATCCGTGGTTCGAACCCCGGGTGATGACGTCTTTTGCCGACCTTTTACAGCAAGTGCCTACACGGGGAGCTGTAAGTATTAGTTAATCGGCCTAATATCTCAGTCCATACAGTGGCGCGATGGCTCGGCGCACTGTACGAGCTGATGAGCGAGACTCTCTTTTGCATCCGTGGTTCGAACCCCGGGTGATGACGTCTTTTGCCGACCTTTTACAGCAAGTGCCTACACGGGGAGCTGTAAGTATTAGTTAATCGGCCTAATATCTCAGTCCATACAGTGGCGCGATGGCTCGGCGCACTGTACGAGCTGATGAGCGAGACTCTCTTTTGCATCCGTGGTTCGAACCCCGGGTGATGACGTCTTTTGCCGACCTTTTACAGCAAGTGCCTACACGGGGAGCTGTAAGTATTAGTTAATCGGCCTAATATCTCAGTCCATACAGTGGCGCGATGGCTCGGCGCACTGTACGAGCTGATGAGCGAGACTCTCTTTTGCATCCGTGGTTCGAACCCCGGGTGATGACGTCTTTTGCCGACCTTTTACAGCAAGTGCCTACACGGGGAGCTGTAAGTATTAGTTAATCGGCCTAATATCTCAGTCCATACAGTGGCGCGATGGCTCGGCGCACTGTACGAGCTGATGAGCGAGACTCTCTTTTGCATCCGTGGTTCGAACCCCGGGTGATGACGTCTTTTGCCGACCTTTTACAGCAAGTGCCTACACGGGGAGCTGTAAGTATTAGTTAATCGGCCTAATATCTCAGTCCATACAGTGGCGCGATGGCTCGGCGCACTGTACGAGCTGATGAGCGAGACTCTCTTTTGCATCCGTGGTTCGAACCCCGGGTGATGACGTCTTTTGCCGACCTTTTACAGCAAGTGCCTACACGGGGAGCTGTAAGTATTAGTTAATCGGCCTAATATCTCAGTCCATACAGTGGCGCGATGGCTCGGCGCACTGTACGAGCTGATGAGCGAGACTCTCTTTTGCATCCGTGGTTCGAACCCCGGGTGATGACGTCTTTTGCCGACCTTTTACAGCAAGTGCCTACACGGGGAGCTGTAAGTATTAGTTAATCGGCCTAATATCTCAGTCCATACAGTGGCGCGATGGCTCGGCGCACTGTACGAGCTGATGAGCGAGACTCTCTTTTGCATCCGTGGTTCGAACCCCGGGTGATGACGTCTTTTGCCGACCTTTTACAGCAAGTGCCTACACGGGGAGCTGTAAGTATTAGTTAATCGGCCTAATATCTCAGTCCATACAGTGGCGCGATGGCTCGGCGCACTGTACGAGCTGATGAGCGAGACTCTCTTTTGCATCCGTGGTTCGAACCCCGGGTGATGACGTCTTTTGCCGACCTTTTACAGCAAGTGCCTACACGGGGAGCTGTAAGTATTAGTTAATCGGCCTAATATCTCAGTCCATACAGTGGCGCGATGGCTCGGCGCACTGTACGAGCTGATGAGCGAGACTCTCTTTTGCATCCGTGGTTCGAACCCCGGGTGATGACGTCTTTTGCCGACCTTTACAGCAAGTGCCTACACGGGGAGCTGTAAGTATTAGTTAATCGGCCTAATATCTCAGTCCATACAGTGGCGCGATGGCTCGGCGCACTGTACGAGCTGATGAGCGAGACTCTCTTTTGCATCCGTGGTTCGAACCCCGGGTGATGACGTCTTTTGCCGACCTTTTACAGCAAGTGCCTACACGGGGAGCTGTAAGTATTAGTTAATCGGCCTAATATCTCAGTCCATACAGTGGCGCGATGGCTCGGCGCACTGTACGAGCTGATGAGCGAGACTCTCTTTTGCATCCGTGGTTCGAACCCGGGTGATGACGTCTTTTGCCGACCTTTTACAGCAAGTGCCTACACGGGGAGCTGTAAGTATTAGTTAATCGGCCTAATATCTCAGTCCATACAGTGGCGCGATGGCTCGGCGCACTGTACGAGCTGATGAGCGAGACTCTCTTTTGCATCCGTGGTTCGAACCCCGGGTGATGACGTCTTTTGCCGACCTTTTACAGCAAGTGCCTACACGGGGAGCTGTAAGTATTAGTTAATCGGCCCTAATATCTCAGTCCATACAGTGGCGCGATGGCTCGGCGCACTGTACGAGCTGATGAGCGAGACTCTCTTTTGCATCCGTGGTTCGAACCCCGGGTGATGACGTCTTTTGCCGACCTTTTACAGCAAGTGCCTACAGGGGGGGGAGCTGTAAGTATTAGTTAATCGGCCTAATATCTCAGTCCATACAGTGGCGCGATGGCTCGGCGCACTGTACGAGCTGATGAGCGAGACTCTCTTTTGCATCCGTGGTTCGAACCCCGGGTGATGACGTCTTTTGCCGACCTTTTACAGCAAGTGCCTACAGGGGGGGGAGCTGTAAGTATTAGTTAATCGGCCTAATATCTCAGTCCATACAGTGGCGCGATGGCTCGGCGCACTGTACGAGCTGATGAGCGAGACTCTCTTTTGCATCCGTGGTTCGAACCCCGGGTGATGACGTCTTTTGCCGACCTTTTACAGCAAGTGCCTACAGGGGGGGGAGCTGTAAGTATTAGTTAATCGGCCTAATATCTCAGTCCATACAGTGGCGCGATGGCTCGGCGCACTGTACGAGCTGATGAGCGAGACTCTCTTTTGCATCCGTGGTTCGAACCCCGGGTGATGACGTCTTTTGCCGACCTTTTACAGCAAGTGCCTACAGGGGGGGAGCTGTAAGTTT
>NW_027288847.1:0-47935 GCF_037975245.1 Apostichopus japonicus | reverse complement strand
TTAGGAACGAACATAGATTTATATCAGCTGCTGTCGTGGCGCGGTTGGTTGCGCTCGAGAGCGTGACGTGTTTTGGGTCCTGGGCTCGAGACCCGGCCACGGCAGTTTGCTTTTGCAGCGCTCTGATAGGGTTCTCTGGAACTTGAAGTATTAGGAACGAACATAGATTTATATCAGCTGCTGTCGTGGCGCGGTTGGTTGCAGCTCGTGAGCGTGACGTGTTTTGGGTCCTGGGCTCGAGACCCGGCCACGGCAGTTTGCTTTTGCAGCGCTCTGATAGGGTTCTCTGGAACTTGAAGTATTAGGAACGAACATAGATTTATATCAGCTGCTGTCGTGGCGCGGTTGGTTGCGCTCGAGAGCGTGACGTGTTTTGGGTCCTGGGCTCGAGACCCGGCCACGGCAGTTTGCTTTTGCAGCGCTCTGATTAGGGTTCTCTGAACTTGAAGTATTAGGAACGAACATAGATTTATATCAGCTGCTGTCGTGGCGCGGTTGGTTGCGCTCGAGAGCGTGACGTGTTTTGGGTCCTGGGCTCGAGACCCGCCACGGCAGTTTGCTTTTGCAGCGCTCTGATAGGGTTCTCTGGAACTTGAAGTATTAGGAACGAACATAGATTTATATCAGCTGCTGTCGTGGCGCGGTTGGTTGCGCTCGAGAGCGTGACGTGTTTTGGGTCCTGGGCTCGAGACCCGGCCACGGCAGTTTGCTTTTGCAGCGCTCTGATAGGGTTCTCTGGAACTTGAAGTATTAGGAACGAACATAGATTTATATCAGCTGCTGTCGTGGCGCGTTGGTTGCGCTCGAGAGCGTGACGTGTTTTGGGTCCTGGGCTCGAGACCCGGCCACGGCAGTTTGCTTTTGCAGCGCTCTGATAGGTTCTCTGGAACTTGAAGTATTAGGAACGAACATAGATTTATATCAGCTGCTGTCGTGGCGCGGTTGGTTGCGCTCGAGAGCGTGACGTGTTTTGGGTCCTGGGCTCGAGACCCGGCCACGGCAGTTTGCTTTTGCAGCGCTCTGATAGGGTTCTCTGGAACTTGAAGTATTAGGAACGAACATAGATTTATATCAGCTGCTGTCGTGGCGCGGTTGGTTGCGCTCGAGAGCGTGACGTGTTTTGGGTCCTGGCTCGAGACCCGGCCACGGCAGTTTGCTTTTGCAGCGCTCTGATAGGGTTCTCTGGAACTTGAAGTATTAGGAACGAACATAGATTTATATCAGCTGCTGTCGTGGCGCGGTTGTTGCGCTCGAGAGCGTGACGTGTTTTGGGTCCTGGCTCGAGACCCGGCCACGGCAGTTTGCTTTTGCAGCGCTCTGATAGGGTTCTCTGGAACTTGAAGTATTAGGAACGAACATAGATTTATATCAGCTGCTGTCGTGGCGCGGTTGGTTGCGCTCGAGAGCGTGACGTGTTTTGGGTCCTGGGCTCGAGACCCGGCCACGGCAGTTTGCTTTTGCAGCGCTCTGATAGGGTTCTCTGGAACTTGAAGTATTAGGAACGAACATAGATTTATATCAGCTGCTGTCGTGGCGCGGTTGGTTGCGCTCGAGAGCGTGACGTGTTTTTGGGTCCTGGGCTCGAGACCCGCCACGGCAGTTTGCTTTTGCAGCGCTCTGATAGGGTTCTCTGGAACTTGAAGTATTAGGAACGAACATAGATTTATATCAGCTGCTGTCGTGGCGCGGTTGGTTGCGCTCGAGAGCGTGACGTGTTTTGGGTCCTGGGCTCGAGACCCGGCCACGGCAGTTTGCTTTTGCAGCGCTCTGATAGGGTTCTCTGGAACTTGAAGTATAGGAACGAACATAGATTTATATCAGCTGCTGTCGTGGCGCGGTTGGTTGCGCTCGAGAGCGTGACGTGTTTTGGGTCCTGGGCTCGAGACCCGGCCACGGCAGTTTGCTTTTGCAGCGCTCTGATAGGGTTCTCTGAACTTGAAGTATTAGGAACGAACATAGATTTATATCAGCTGCTGTCGTGGCGCGGTTGGTTGCGCTCGAGAGCGTGACGTGTTTTGGGTCCTGGGCTCGAGACCCGGCCACGGCAGTTTGCTTTTGCAGCGCTCTGATAGGGTTCTCTGGAACTTGAAGTATTAGGAACGAACATAGATTTTATATCAGCTGCTGTCGTGGCGCGGTTGGTTGCGCTCGAGAGCGTGACGTGTTTTGGGTCCTGGCTCGAGACCCGGCACGGCAGTTTGCTTTTGCAGCGCTCTGATAGGGTTCTCTGGAACTTGAAGTATTAGGAACGAACATAGATTTATATCAGCTGCTGTCGTGGCGCGGTTGGTTGCGCTCGAGAGCGTGACGTGTTTTGGTCCCTGGGCTCGAGACCCGGCCACGGCAGTTTGCTTTTGCAGCGCTCTGATAGGGTTCTCTGGAACTTGAAGTATTAGGAACGAACATAGATTTATATCAGCTGCTGTCGTGGCGCGTTGGTTGCGCTCGAGAGCGTGACGTGTTTTGGGTCCTGGGCTCGAGACCCGGCCACGGCAGTTTGCTTTTGCAGCGCTCTGATAGGGTTCTCTGGAACTTGAAGTATTAGGAACGAACATAGATTTATATCAGCTGCTGTCGTGGCGCGGTTGGTTGCGCTCGAGAGCGTGACGTGTTTTTGGGTCCCTGGGCTCGAGACCCGGCCACGGCAGTTTGCTTTTGCAGCGCTCTGATAGGGTTCTCTGGAACTTGAAGTATTAGGAACGAACATAGATTTATATCAGCTGCTGTCGTGGCGCGGTTGGTTGCGCTCGAGAGCGTGACGTGTTTTGGGTCCTGGGCTCGAGACCCGGCCACGGCAGTTTGCTTTTGCAGCGCTCTGATAGGGTTCTCTGGAACTTGAAGTATTAGGAACGAACATAGATTTATATCAGCTGCTGTCGTGGCGCGGTTGGTTGCGCTCGAGAGCGTGACGTGTTTTGGGTCCTGGGCTCGAGACCCGGCCACGGCAGTTTGCTTTTGCAGCGCTCTGATAGGGTTCTCTGGAACTTGAAGTATTAGGAACGAACATAGATTTATATCAGCTGCTGTCGTGGCGCGGTTGGTTGCGCTCGAGAGCGTGACGTGTTTTGGGTCCTGGGCTCGAGACCCGGCCACGGCAGTTTGCTTTTGCAGCGCTCTGATAGGGTTCTCTGGAACTTGAAGTATTAGGAACGAACATAGATTTATATCAGCTGCTGTCGTGCGCGGTTGGGTTGCGCTCGAGAGCGTGACGTGTTTTGGGTCCTGGGCTCGAGACCCGGCCACGGCAGTTTGCTTTTGCAGCGCTCTGATAGGGTTCTCTGGAACTTGAAGTATTAGGAACGAAACATAGATTTATATCAGCTGCTGTCGTGGCGCGGTTGGTTGCGCTCGAGAGCGTGACGTGTTTTGGGTCCTGGGCTCGAGACCCGGCCACGGCAGTTTGCTTTTGCAGCGCTCTGATAGGGTTCTCTGGAACTTGAAGTATTAGGAACGAACATAGATTTATATCAGCTGCTGTCGTGGCGCGGTTGGTTGCGCTCGAGAGCGTGACGTGTTTTGGGTCCTGGGCTCGAGACCCGGCCACGGCAGTTTGCTTTTGCAGCGCTCTGATAGGGTTCTCTGGAACTTGAAGTATTAGGAACGAACATAGATTTATATCAGCTGCTGTCGTGGCGCGGTTGGTTGCGCTCGAGAGCGTGACGTGTTTTGGGTCCTGGGGCTCGAGACCCGGCCACGGCAGTTTGCTTTTGCAGCGCTCTGATAGGGTTCTCTGGAACTTGAAGTATTAGGAACGAACATAGATTTATATCAGCTGCTGTCGTGGCGCGTTGGTTGCGCTCGAGAGCGTGACGTGTTTTTGGGTCATGGGCTCGAGACCCGGCCACGGCAGTTTGCTTTTTGCAGCGCTCTGATAGGGTTCTCTGGAACTTGAAGTATTAGGAACGAACATAGATTTATCAGCTGCTGTCGTGGCGCGGTTGGTTGCGCTCGAGAGCGTGACGTGTTTTGGGTCCTGGCTCGAGACCCGGCCACGGCAGTTTGCTTTTGCAGCGCTCTGATAGGTTCTCTGGAACTTGAAGTATTAGGAACGAACATAGATTTATATCAGCTGCTGTCGTGGCGCGGTTGGTTGCGCTCGAGAGCGTGACGTGTTTTGGGTCCTGGGCTCGAGACCCGGCCACGGCAGTTTGCTTTTGCAGCGCTCTGATAGGGTTCTCTGGAACTTGAAGTATTAGGAACGAACATAGATTTATATCAGCTGCTGTCGTGGCGCGGTTGGTTGCGCTCGAGAGCGTGACGTGTTTTGGGTCCTGGGCTCGAGACCCGGCCACGGCAGTTTGCTTTTGCAGCGCTCTGATAGGGTTCTCTGGAACTTGAAGTATTAGGAACGAACATAGATTTATATCAGCTGCTGTCGTGGCGCGGTTGGTTGCGCTCGAGAGCGTGACGTGTTTTGGTCCTGGGCTCGAGACCCGGCCAGCGCAGTTTGGCTTTTGCAGCGCTCTGGATAGGGTTCTCTGGAACTTGAAGTATTAGGAACGAACATAGATTTATATCAGCTGCTGTCGTGGCCGCGGTTGGTTGCGCTCGAGAGCGTGGACGTGTTTTGGGTCCTGGGCTCGAGACCCGGCCACGGCAGTTTGCTTTTGCAGCGCCTCTGATAGGGTTCTCTGGAACTTGAAGTATTAGGAACGAACATAGATTTATATCAGCTGCTGTCGTGGCGCGGTTGGTTGCGCTCGAGAGCGTGACGTGTTTTGGGTCCTGGGCTCGAGACCCGGCCACGGCAGTTTGCTTTTGCAGCGCTCTGATAGGGTTCTCTGGAACTTGAAGTATTAGGAACGAACATAGATTTATATCAGCTGCTGTCGTGGCGCGGTTGGTTGCGCTCGAGAGCGTGACGTGTTTTGGGTCCTGGCTCGAGACCCGGCACGGCAGTTTGCTTTTGCAGCGCTCTGATAGGGTTCTCTGGAACTTGAAGTATTAGGAACGAACATAGATTTATATCAGCTGCTGTCGTGGCGCGGTTGGTTGCGCTCGAGAGCGTGACGTGTTTTGGGTCTGGGCTCGAGACCCGGCCACGGCAGTTTGCTTTTGCAGCGCTCTGATAGGGTTCTCTGGAACTTGAAGTATTAGGAACGAACATAGATTTATATCAGCTGCTGTCGTGGCGCGGTTGGTTGCGCTCGAGAGCGTGACGTGTTTTGGGTCCTGGGCTCGAGACCCGGCCACGGCAGTTTGCTTTTGCAGCGCTCTGATAGGGTTCTCTGGAACTTGAAGTATAGGAACGAACATAGATTTATATCAGCTGCTGTCGTGGCCGCGGTTGGTTGCGCTCGAGAGCGTGACGTGTTTTGGGTCCTGGGCTCGAGACCCGGCCACGGCAGTTTGCTTTTGCAGCGCTCTGATAGGGTTCTCTGGAACTTGAAGTATTAGGAACGAACATAGATTTATATCAGCTGCTGTCGTGGCGCGGTTGGTTGCGCTCGAGAGCGTGACGTGTTTTGGGTCCTGGGCTCGAGACCCGGCCACGGCAGTTTGCTTTTGCAGCGCTCTGATAGGGTTCTCTGGAACTTGAAGTATTAGGGAACGAACCATAGATTTATATCAGCTGCTGTCGTGGGCGCGGTTGGTTGCGCTCGAGAGCGTGACGTGTTTTTGGGTCCTGGCTCGAGACCCGCCACGGCAGTTTGCTTTTGCAGCGCTCTGATAGGGTTCTCTGGAACTTGAAGTATTAGGAACGAACATAGATTTATATCAGCTGCTGTCGTGGCGCGGTTGGTTGCGCTCGAGAGCGTGACGTGTTTTGGGTCCTGGGCTCGAGACCCGGCCACGGCAGTTTGCTTTTGCAGCGCTCTGATAGGGTTCTCTGGAACTTGAAGTATTAGGAACGAACATAGATTTATATCAGCTGCTGTCGTGGCGCGGTTGGTTTGCGCTCGAGAGCGTGACGTGTTTTGGGTCCTGGGCTCGAGACCCGGCCACGGCAGTTTGCTTTTGCAGCGCTCTGATAGGGTTCTCTGGAACTTGAAGTATTAGGAACGAACATAGATTTATATCAGCTGCTGTCGTGGCGCGGTTGGTTGCGCTCGAGAGCGTGACGTGTTTTGGGTCCTGGGCTCGAGACCCGGCCACGGCAGTTTGCTTTTGCAGCGCTCCTGATAGGGTTCTCTGGAACTTGAAGTATTAGGAACGAACATAGATTTATATCAGCTGCTGTCGTGGCGCGGTTGGGTGCGCTCGAGAGCGTGACGTGTTTTGGGTCCTGGGCTCGAGACCCCGGCCACGGCAGTTTGCTTTTGCAGCGCTCTGATAGGGTTCTCTGGAACTTGAAGTATTAGGAACGAACATAGATTTATATCAGCTGCTGTCGTGGCGCGGTTGGTTGCGCTCGAGAGCGTGACGTGTTTTGGGTCCTGGGCTCGAGACCCGGCCACGGCAGTTTGCTTTTGCAGCGCTCTGATAGGGTTCTCTGGAACTTGAAGTATTAGGAACGAACATAGATTTATATCAGCTGCTGTCGTGGCGCGGTTGGTTGCGCTCGAGAGCGTGACGTGTTTTGGGTCCTGGGCTCGAGACCCGGCCACGGCAGTTTGCTTTTGCAGCGCTCTGATAGGGGTTCTCTGGAACTTGAAGTATTAGGAACGAACATAGATTTATATCAGCTGCTGTCGTGGCGCGGTTGGTTGCGCTCGAGAGCGTGACGTGTTTTGGGTCCTGGGCTCGAGACCCCGGCCACGGCAGTTTGCTTTTGCAGCGCTCTGATAGGGTTCTCTGAACTTGAAGTATTAGGAACGAACATAGATTTATATCAGCTGCTGTCGTGGCGCGGTTGGTTGCGCTCGAGAGCGGACGTGTTTTGGGTCCTGGGCTCGAGACCCGGCCACGGCAGTTTGCTTTTGCAGCGCTCTGATAGGGTTCTCTGGAACTTGAAGTATTAGGAACGAACATAGATTTATATCAGCTGCTGTCGTGGCGCGGTTGGTTGCGCTCGAGAGCGTGACGTGTTTTGGGTCCTGGGCTCGAGACCCGGCCACGGCAGTTTGCTTTTGCAGCGCTCTGATAGGGTTCTCTGGAACTTGAAGTATTAGGAACGAACATAGATTTATATCAGCTGCTGTCGTGGCGCGGTTGGTTGCGCTCGAGAGCGTGACGTGTTTTGGGTCCTGGGCTCGAGACCCGGCCACGGCAGTTTGCTTTTGCAGCGCTCTGATAGGGTTCTCTGAACTTGAAGTATTAGGAACGAACATAGATTTATATCAGCTGCTGTCGTGGCGCGGTTGGTTGCGCTCGAGAGCGTGACGTGTTTTGGGTCCTGGGCTCGAGACCCGGCCACGGCAGTTTGCTTTTGCAGCGCTCTGATAGGGTTCTCTGGAACTTGAAGTATTAGGAACGAACATAGATTTATATCAGCTGCTGTCGTGGCGCGGTTGGTTGCGCTCGAGAGCGTGACGTGTTTTGGGTCCTGGGCTCGAGACCCGGCCACGGCAGTTTGCTTTTGCAGCGCTCTGATAGGGTTCTCTGGAACTTGAAGTATTAGGAACGAACATAGATTTATATCAGCTGCTGTCGTGGCGCGGTTGGTTGCGCTCGAGAGCGTGACGTGTTTTGGGTCCTGGCTCGAGACCCGGCCACGGCAGTTTGCTTTTGCAGCGCTCTGATAGGGTTCTCTGGAACTTGAAGTATTAGGAACGAACATAGATTTATATCAGCTGCTGTCGTGGCGCGGTTGGTTGCGCTCGAGAGCGTGACGTGTTTTGGGTCCTGGGCTCGAGACCCCGGCCACGGGCAGTTTGCTTTTGCAGCGCTCTGATAGGGTTCTCTGGAACTTGAAGTATTAGGAACGAACATAGATTTATATCAGCTGCTGTCGTGGCGCGGTTGGTTGCGCTCGAGAGCGTGACGTGTTTTGGGTCCTGGGCTCGAGACCCGGCCACGGCAGTTTGCTTTTGCAGCGCTCTGATAGGGTTCTCTGGAACTTGAAGTATTAGGAACGAACATAGATTTATATCAGCTGCTGTCGTGGCGCGGTTGGTTGCGCTCGAGAGCGTGACGTGTTTTGGGTCCTGGGCTCGAGACCCGGCCACGGCAGTTTGCTTTTGCAGCGCTCTGATAGGGTTCTCTGGAACTTGAAGTATTAGGAACGAACATAGATTTATATCAGCTGCTGTCGTGGCGCGGTTGGTTGCGCTCGAGAGCGTGACGTGTTTTGGGTCCTGGGCTCGAGACCCGGCCACGGCAGTTTGCTTTTGCAGCGCTCTGATAGGGTTCTCTGGAACTTGAAGTATTAGGAACGAACATAGATTTATATCAGCTGCTGTCGTGGCGCGGTTGGTTGCGCTCGAGAGCGTGACGTGTTTTGGGTCCTGGGCTCGAGACCCGGCCACGGCAGTTTGCTTTTGCAGCGCTCTGATAGGGTTCTCTGGAACTTGAAGTATTAGGAACGAACATAGATTTATATCAGCTGCTGTCGTGGCGCGGTTGGTTGCGCTCGAGAGCGTGACGTGTTTTGGGTCCTGGGCTCGAGACCCGGCCACGGCAGTTTGCTTTTGCAGCGCTCTGATAGGGTTCTCTGGAACTTGAAGTATTAGGAACGAACATAGATTTATATCAGCTGCTGTCGTGGCGCGGTTGGTTGCGCTCGAGAGCGTGACGTGTTTTTGGGTCCTGGGCTCGAGACCCGGCCACGGCAGTTTGCTTTTGCAGCGCTCTGATAGGGTTCTCTGGAACTTGAAGTCATTAGGAACGAACATAGATTTATATCAGCTGCTGTCGTGGCGCGGTTGGTTGCGCTCGAGAGCGTGACGTGTTTTGGGTCCTGGGCTCGAGACCCCGAGGCCACGGCAGTTTGCTTTTGCAGCGCTCTGATAGGGTTCTCTGGAACTTGAAGTATTAGGAACGAACATAGATTTATATCAGCTGCTGTCGTGGCGCGGTTGGTTGCGCTCGAGAGCGTGACGTGTTTTGGGTCCTGGGCTCGAGACCCGGCCACGGCAGTTTGCTTTTGCAGCGCTCTGATAGGGTTCTCTGGAACTTGAAGTATTAGGAACGAACATAGATTTATATCAGCTGCTGTCGTGGCGCGGTTGGTTGCGCTCGAGAGCGTGACGTGTTTTGGGTCCTGGGCTCGAGACCCGGCCACGGCAGTTTGCTTTTGCAGCGCTCTGATAGGGTTCTCTGGAACTTGAAGTATTAGGAACGAACATAGATTTATATCAGCTGCTGTCGTGGCGCGGTTGGTTGCGCTCGAGAGCGTGACGTGTTTTGGGTCCTGGGCCTCGAGACCCGGCCACGGCAGTTTGCTTTTGCAGCGCTCTGATAGGGTTCTCTGGAACTTGAAGTATTAGGAACGAACATAGATTTATATCAGCTGCTGTCGTGGCGCGGTTGGTTGCGCTCGAGAGCGTGACGTGTTTTGGGTCCTGGGCTCGAGACCCGGCCACGGCAGTTTGCTTTTGCAGCGCTCTGATAGGGTTCTCTGGAACTTGAAGTATTAGGAACGAACATAGATTTATATCAGCTGCTGTCGTGGCGCGGTTGGTTGCGCTCGAGAGCGTGACGTGTTTTGGGTCCTGGGCTCGAGACCCGGCCACGGCAGTTTGCTTTTGCAGCGCTCTGATAGGGTTCTCTGGAACTTGAAGTATTAGGAACGAACATAGATTTATATCAGCTGCTGTCGTGGCGCGGTTGGTTGCGCTCGAGAGCGTGACGTGTTTTGGGTCCTGGGCTCGAGACCCGGCCACGGCAGTTTGCTTTTGCAGCGCTCTGATAGGGTTCTCTGGAACTTGAAGTATTAGGAACGAACATAGATTTATATCAGCTGCTGTCGTGGCGCGGTTGGTTGCGCTCGAGAGCGTGACGTGTTTTGGGTCCTGGGCTCGAGACCCGGCCACGGCAGTTTGCTTTTGCAGCGCTCTGATAGGGTTCTCTGGAACTTGAAGTATTAGGAACGAACATAGATTTATATCAGCTGCTGTCGTGGCGCGGTTGGTTGCGCTCGAGAGCGTGACGTGTTTTGGGTCCTGGGCTCGAGACCCGGCCACGGCAGTTTGCTTTTGCAGCGCTCTGATAGGGTTCTCTGGAACTTGAAGTATTAGGAACGAACATAGATTTATATCAGCTGCTGTCGTGGCGCGGTTGGTTGCGCTCGAGAGCGTGACGTGTTTTGGGTCCTGGGCTCGAGACCCGGCCACGGCAGTTTGCTTTTGCAGCGCTCTGATAGGGTTCTCTGGAACTTGAAGTATTAGGAACGAACATAGATTTATATCAGCTGCTGTCGTGGCGCGGTTGGTTGCGCTCGAGAGCGTGACGTGTTTTGGGTCCTGGGCTCGAGACCCGGCCACGGCAGTTTGCTTTTGCAGCGCTCTGATAGGGTTCTCTGGAACTTGAAGTATTAGAACGAACATAGATTTATATCAGCTGCTGGTCGTGGCGCGGTTGGTTGCGCTCGAGAGCGTGACGTGTTTTGGGTCCTGGGCTCGAGACCCGGCCACGGCAGTTTGCTTTTGCAGCGCTCTGATAGGGTTCTCTGGAACTTGAAGTATTAGGAACGAACATAGATTTATATCAGCTGCTGTCGTGGCGCGGTTGGTTGCGCTCGAGAGCGTGACGTGTTTTGGGTCCTGGGCTCGAGACCCGGCCACGGCAGTTTGCTTTTGCAGCGCTCTGATAGGGTTCTCTGGAACTTGAAGTATTAGGAACGAACATAGATTTATATCAGCTGCTGTCGTGGCGCGGTTGGTTGCGCTCGAGAGCGTGACGTGTTTTGGGTCCTGGGCTCGAGACCCGGCCACGGCAGTTTGCTTTTGCAGCGCTCTGATAGGGTTCTCTGGAACTTGAAGTATTAGGAACGAACATAGATTTATATCAGCTGCTGTCGTGGCGCGGTTGGTTGCGCTCGAGAGCGTGACGTGTTTTGGGTCCTGGGCTCGAGACCCGGCCACGGCAGTTTGCTTTTGCAGCGCTCTGATAGGGTTCTCTGGAACTTGAAGTATTAGGAACGAACATAGATTTATATCAGCTGCTGTCGTGGCGCGGTTGGTTGCGCTCGAGAGCGTGACGTGTTTTGGGTCCTGGGCTCGAGACCCGGCCACGGCAGTTTGCTTTTGCAGCGCTCTGATAGGGTTCTCTGGAACTTGAAGTATTAGGAACGAACATAGATTTATATCAGCTGCTGTCGTGGCGCGGTTGGTTGCGCTCGAGAGCGTGACGTGTTTTGGGTCCTGGGCTCGAGACCCGGCCACGGCAGTTTGCTTTTGCAGCGCTCTGATAGGGTTCTCTGGAACTTGAAGTATTAGGAACGAACATAGATTTATATCAGCTGCTGTCGTGGCGCGGTTGGTTGCGCTCGAGAGCGTGACGTGTTTTGGGTCCTGGGCTCGAGACCCGGCCACGGCAGTTTGCTTTTGCAGCGCTCTGATAGGGTTCTCTGGAACTTGAAGTATTAGGAACGAACATAGATTTATATCAGCTGCTGTCGTGGCGCGGTTGGTTGCGCTCGAGAGCGTGACGTGTTTTGGGTCCTGGGCTCGAGACCCGGCCACGGCAGTTTGCTTTTGCAGCGCTCTGATAGGGTTCTCTGGAACTTGAAGTATTAGGAACGAACATAGATTATATCAGCTGCTGTCGTGGCGCGGTTGGTTGCGCTCGAGAGCGTGACGTGTTTTGGGTCCTGGGCTCGAGACCCGGCCACGGCAGTTTGCTTTTGCAGCGCTCTGATAGGGTTCTCTGGAACTTGAAGTATTAGGAACGAACATAGATTTATATCAGCTGCTGTCGTGGCGCGGTTGGTTGCGCTCGAGAGCGTGACGTGTTTTGGGTCCTGGCTCGAGACCCCGGCCACGGCAGTTTGCTTTTGCAGCGCTCTGATAGGGTTCTCTGGAACTTGAAGTATTAGGAACGAACATAGATTTATATCAGCTGCTGTCGTGGCGCGGTTGGTTGCGCTCGAGAGCGTGACGTGTTTTGGGTCCTGGGCTCGAGACCCGGCCACGGCAGTTTGCTTTTGCAGCGCTCTGATAGGGTTCTCTGGAACTTGAAGTATTAGGAACGAACATAGATTTATATCAGCTGCTGTCGTGGCGCGGTTGGTTGCGCTCGAGAGCGTGACGTGTTTTGGGTCCTGGGCTCGAGACCCCGGCCACGGCAGTTTGCTTTTGCAGCGCTCTGATAGGGTTCTCTGGAACTTGAAGTATTAGGAACGAACATAGATTTATATCAGCTGCTGTCGTGGCGCGGTTGGTTGCGCTCGAGAGCGTGACGTGTTTTGGGTCCTGGGCTCGAGACCCGGCCACGGCAGTTTGCTTTTGCAGCGCTCTGATAGGGTTCTCTGGAACTTGAAGTATTAGGAACGAACATAGATTTATATCAGCTGCTGTCGTGGCGCGTTGGTTGCGCTCGAGAGCGTGACCGTGTTTTGGGTCCTGGGCTCGAGACCCGGCCACGGCAGTTTGCTTTTGCAGCGCTCTGATAGGGTTCTCTGGAACTTGAAGTATTAGGAACGAACATAGATTTATATCAGCTGCTGTCGTGCGCGGTTGGTTGCGCTCGAGAGCGTGACGTGTTTTGGGTCCTGGGCTCGAGACCCGGCCACGGCAGTTTGCTTTTGCAGCGCTCTGATAGGGTTCTCTGGAACTTGAAGTATTAGGAACGAACATAGATTTATATCAGCTGCTGTCGTGGCGCGGTGGTTGCGCTCGAGAGCGTGACGTGTTTTGGGTCCTGGGCTCGAGACCCGGCCACGGCAGTTTGCTTTTGCAGCGCTCTGATAGGGTTCTCTGGAACTTGAAGTATTAGGAACGAACATAGATTTATATCAGCTGCTGTCGTGGCGCGGTTGGTTGCGCTCGAGAGCGTGACGTGTTTTGGGTCCTGGGCTCGAGACCCGGCCACGGCAGTTTGCTTTTGCAGCGCTCTGATAGGGTTCTCTGGAACTTGAAGTATTAGGAACGAACATAGATTTATATCAGCTGCTGTCGTGGCGCGGTTGGGTTGCGCTCGAGAGCGTGACGTGTTTGGGTCCTGGGCTCGAGACCCGGCCACGGCAGTTTGCTTTTGCAGCGCTCTGATAGGGTTCTCTGGAACTTGAAGTATTAGGAACGAACATAGATTTATATCAGCTGCTGTCGTGGCGCGGTTGGTTGCGCTCGAGAGCGTGACGTGTTTTGGGTCCTGGGCTCGAGACCCGGCCACGGCAGTTTGCTTTTGCAGCGCTCTGATAGGGTTCTCTGGAACTTGAAGTATTAGAACGAACATAGATTTATATCAGCTGCTGTCGTGGCGCGGTTGGTTGCGCTCGAGAGCGTGACGTGTTTTGGGTCCTGGGCTCGAGACCCGGCCACGGCAGTTTGCTTTTGCAGCGCTCTGATAGGGTTCTCTGGAACTTGAAGTATTAGGAACGAACATAGATTTATATCAGCTGCTGTCGTGGCGCGGTTGGTTGCGCTCGAGAGCGTGACGTGTTTTGGGTCCTGGGCTCGAGACCCGCCACGGCAGTTTGCTTTTGCAGCGCTCTGATAGGGTTCTCTGGAACTTGAAGTATTAGGAACGAACATAGATTTATATCAGCTGCTGTCGTGGCGCGGTTGGTTGCGCTCGAGAGCGTGACGTGTTTTGGGTCCTGGGCTCGAGACCCGGCCACGGCAGTTTGCTTTTGCAGCGCTCTGATAGGGTTCTCTGGAACTTGAAGTATTAGGAACGAACATAGATTTATATCAGCTGCTGTCGTGGCGCGGTTGGTTGCGCTCGAGAGCGTGACGTGTTTTGGGTCCTGGGCTCGAGACCCGGCCACGGCAGTTTGCTTTTGCAGCGCTCTGATAGGGTTCTCTGGAACTTGAAGTATTAGGAACGAACATAGATTTATATCAGCTGCTGTCGTGGCGCGGTTGGTTGCGCTCGAGAGCGTGACGTGTTTTGGGTCCTGGCTCGAGACCCGGCCGACGGCAGTTTGCTTTTGCAGCGCTCTGATAGGGTTCTCTGGAACTTGAAGTATTAGGAACGAACATAGATTTATATCAGCTGCTGTCGTGGCGCGGTTGGTTGCGCTCGAGAGCGTGACGTGTTTTGGGTCCTGGCTCGAGACCCGGCCACGGCAGTTTGCTTTTGCAGCGCTCTGATAGGGTTCTCTGGAACTTGAAGTATTAGGAACGAACATAGATTTATATCAGCTGCTGTCGTGGCGCGGTTGGTTGCGCTCGAGAGCGTGACGTGTTTTGGGTCCTGGGCTCGAGACCCGGCCACGGCAGTTTGCTTTTGCAGCGCTCTGATAGGGTTCTCTGGAACTTGAAGTATTAGGAACGAACATAGATTTATATCAGCTGCTGTCGTGGCGCGGTTGGTTGCGCTCGAGAGCGTGACGTGTTTTGGGTCCTGGGCTCGAGACCCGGCCACGGCAGTTTGCTTTTGCAGCGCTCTGATAGGGTTCTCTGGAACTTGAAGTATTAGGAACGAACATAGATTTATATCAGCTGCTGTCGTGGCGCGGTTGGTTGCGCTCGAGAGCGTGACGTGTTTTGGGTCCTGGGCTCGAGACCCGGCCACGGCAGTTTGCTTTTGCAGCGCTCTGATAGGGTTCTCTGGAACTTGAAGTATTAGGAACGAACATAGATTTATATCAGCTGCTGTCGTGGCGCGGTTGGTTGCGCTCGAGAGCGTGACGTGTTTTGGGTCCTGGGCTCGAGACCCGGCCACGGCAGTTTGCTTTTGCAGCGCTCTGATAGGGTTCTCTGGAACTTGAAGTATTAGGAACGAACATAGATTTATATCAGCTGCTGTCGTGGCGCGGTTGGTTGCGCTCGAGAGCGTGACGTGTTTTGGGTCCTGGGCTCGAGACCCGGCCACGGCAGTTTGCTTTTGCAGCGCTCTGATAGGGTTCTCTGGAACTTGAAGTATTAGGAACGAACATAGATTTATATCAGCTGCTGTCGTGGCGCGGTTGGTTGCGCTCGAGAGCGTGACGTGTTTTGGGTCCTGGGCTCGAGACCCGGCCACGGCAGTTTGCTTTTGCAGCGCTCTGATAGGGTTCTCTGGAACTTGAAGTATTAGGAACGAACATAGATTTATATCAGCTGCTGTCGTGGCGCGGTTGGTTGCGCTCGAGAGCGTGACGTGTTTTGGGTCCTGGGCTCGAGACCCGGCCACGGCAGTTTGCTTTTGCAGCGCTCTGATAGGGTTCTCTGGAACTTGAAGTATTAGGAACGAACATAGATTTATATCAGCTGCTGTCGTGGCGCGGTTGGTTGCGCTCGAGAGCGTGACGTGTTTTGGGTCCTGGGCTCGAGACCCGGCCACGGCAGTTTGCTTTTGCAGCGCTCTGATAGGGTTCTCTGGAACTTGAAGTATTAGGAACGAACATAGATTTATATCAGCTGCTGTCGTGGCGCGGTTGGTTGCGCTCGAGAGCGTGACGTGTTTTGGGTCCTGGGCTCGAGACCCGGCCACGGCAGTTTGCTTTTGCAGCGCTCTGATAGGGTTCTCTGGAACTTGAAGTATTAGGAACGAACATAGATTTATATCAGCTGCTGTCGTGGCGCGGTTGGTTGCGCTCGAGAGCGTGACGTGTTTTGGGTCCTGGGCTCGAGACCCGGCCACGGCAGTTTGCTTTTGCAGCGCTCTGATAGGGTTCTCTGGAACTTGAAGTATTAGGAACGAACATAGATTTATATCAGCTGCTGTCGTGGCGCGGTTGGTTGCGCTCGAGAGCGTGACGTGTTTTGGGTCCTGGGCTCGAGACCCGGCCACGGCAGTTTGCTTTTGCAGCGCTCTGATAGGGTTCTCTGGAACTTGAAGTATTAGGAACGAACATAGATTTATATCAGCTGCTGTCGTGGCGCGGTTGGTTGCGCTCGAGAGCGTGACGTGTTTTGGGTCCTGGGCTCGAGACCCGGCCACGGCAGTTTGCTTTTGCAGCGCTCTGATAGGGTTCTCTGGAACTTGAAGTATTAGGAACGAACATAGATTTATATCAGCTGCTGTCGTGGCGCGGTTGGTTGCGCTCGAGAGCGTGACGTGTTTTGGGTCCTGGGCTCGAGACCCGGCCACGGCAGTTTGCTTTTGCAGCGCTCTGATAGGGTTCTCTGGAACTTGAAGTATTAGGAACGAACATAGATTTATATCAGCTGCTGTCGTGGCGCGGTTGGTTGCGCTCGAGAGCGTGACGTGTTTTGGGTCCTGGGCTCGAGACCCCGGCCACGGCAGTTTGCTTTTGCAGCGCTCTGATAGGGTTCTCTGGAACTTGAAGTATTAGGAACGAACATAGATTTATATCAGCTGCTGTCGTGGCGCGGTTGGTTGCGCTCGAGAGCGTGACGTGTTTTGGGTCCTGGGCTCGAGACCCGGCCACGGCAGTTTGCTTTTGCAGCGCTCTGATAGGGTTCTCTGGAACTTGAAGTATTAGGAACGAACATAGATTTATATCAGCTGCTGTCGTGGCGCGGTTGGTTGCGCTCGAGAGCGTGACGTGTTTTGGGTCCTGGGCTCGAGACCCGGCCACGGCAGTTTGCTTTTGCAGCGCTCTGATAGGGTTCTCTGGAACTTGAAGTATTAGGAACGAACATAGATTTATATCAGCTGCTGTCGTGGCGCGGTTGGTTGCGCTCGAGAGCGTGACGTGTTTTGGGTCCTGGGCTCGAGACCCGGCCACGGCAGTTTGCTTTTGCAGCGCTCTGATAGGGTTCTCTGGAACTTGAAGTATTAGGAACGAACATAGATTTATATCAGCTGCTGTCGTGGCGCGGTTGGTTGCGCTCGAGAGCGTGACGTGTTTTGGGTCCTGGGCTCGAGACCCGGCCACGGCAGTTTGCTTTTGCAGCGCTCTGATAGGGTTCTCTGGAACTTGATGTATTAGGAACGAACATAGATTTATATCAGCTGCTGTCGTGGCGCGGTTGGTTGCGCTCGAGAGCGTGACGTGTTTTGGGTCCTGGGCTCGAGACCCGGCCACGGCAGTTTGCTTTTGCAGCGCTCTGATAGGGTTCTCTGGAACTTGAAGTATTAGGAACGAACATAGATTTATATCAGCTGCTGTCGTGGCGCGGTTGGTTGCGCTCGAGAGCGTGACGTGTTTTGGGTCCTGGGCTCGAGACCCGGCCACGGCAGTTTGCTTTTGCAGCGCTCTGATAGGGTTCTCTGGAACTTGAAGTATTAGGAACGAACATAGATTTATATCAGCTGCTGTCGTGGCGCGGTTGGTTGCGCTCGAGAGCGTGACGTGTTTTGGGTCCTGGGCTCGAGACCCGGCCACGGCAGTTTGCTTTTGCAGCGCTCTGATAGGGTTCTCTGGAACTTGAAGTATTAGGAACGAACATAGATTTATATCAGCTGCTGTCGTGGCGCGGTTGGTTGCGCTCGAGAGCGTGACGTGTTTTGGGTCCTGGGCTCGAGACCCGGCCACGGCAGTTTGCTTTTGCAGCGCTCTGATAGGGTTCTCTGGAACTTGAAGTATTAGGAACGAACATAGATTTATATCAGCTGCTGTCGTGGCGCGGTTGGTTGCGCTCGAGAGCGTGACGTGTTTTGGGTCCTGGGCTCGAGACCCGGCCACGGCAGTTTGCTTTTGCAGCGCTCTGATAGGGTTCTCTGGAACTTGAAGTATTAGGAACGAACATAGATTTATATCAGCTGCTGTCGTGGCGCGGTTGGTTGCGCTCGAGAGCGTGACGTGTTTTGGGTCCTGGGCTCGAGACCCGGCCACGGCAGTTTGCTTTTGCAGCGCTCTGATAGGGTTCTCTGGAACTTGAAGTATTAGGAACGAACATAGATTTATATCAGCTGCTGTCGTGGCGCGGTTGGTTGCGCTCGAGAGCGTGACGTGTTTTGGGTCCTGGGCTCGAGACCCGGCCACGGCAGTTTGCTTTTGCAGCGCTCTGATAGGGTTCTCTGGAACTTGAAGTATTAGGAACGAACATAGATTTATATCAGCTGCTGTCGTGGCGCGGTTGGTTGCGCTCGAGAGCGTGACGTGTTTTGGGTCCTGGGCTCGAGACCCGGCCACGGCAGTTTGCTTTTGCAGCGCTCTGATAGGGTTCTCTGGAACTTGAAGTATTAGGAACGAACATAGATTTATATCAGCTGCTGTCGTGGCGCGGTTGGTTGCGCTCGAGAGCGTGACGTGTTTTGGGTCCTGGGCTCGAGACCCGGCCACGGCAGTTTGCTTTTGCAGCGCTCTGATAGGGTTCTCTGGAACTTGAAGTATTAGGAACGAACATAGATTTATATCAGCTGCTGTCGTGGCGCGGTTGGTTGCGCTCGAGAGCGTGACGTGTTTTGGGTCCTGGGCTCGAGACCCGGCCACGGCAGTTTGCTTTTGCAGCGCTCTGATAGGGTTCTCTGGAACTTGAAGTATTAGGAACGAACATAGATTTATATCAGCTGCTGTCGTGGCGCGGTTGGTTGCGCTCGAGAGCGTGACGTGTTTTGGGTCCTGGGCTCGAGACCCGGCCACGGCAGTTTGCTTTTGCAGCGCTCTGATAGGGTTCTCTGGAACTTGAAGTATTAGGAACGAACATAGATTTATATCAGCTGCTGTCGTGGCGCGGTTGGTTGCGCTCGAGAGCGTGACGTGTTTTGGGTCCTGGGCTCGAGACCCGGCCACGGCAGTTTGCTTTTGCAGCGCTCTGATAGGGTTCTCTGGAACTTGAAGTATTAGGAACGAACATAGATTTATATCAGCTGCTGTCGTGGCGCGGTTGGTTGCGCTCGAGAGCGTGACGTGTTTTGGGTCCTGGGCTCGAGACCCGGCCACGGCAGTTTGCTTTTGCAGCGCTCTGATAGGGTTCTCTGGAACTTGAAGTATTAGGAACGAACATAGATTTATATCAGCTGCTGTCGTGGCGCGGTTGGTTGCGCTCGAGAGCGTGACGTGTTTTGGGTCCTGGGCTCGAGACCCGGCCACGGCAGTTTGCTTTTGCAGCGCTCTGATAGGGTTCTCTGGAACTTGAAGTATTAGGAACGAACATAGATTTATATCAGCTGCTGTCGTGGCGCGGTTGGTTGCGCTCGAGAGCGTGACGTGTTTTGGGTCCTGGGCTCGAGACCCGGCCACGGCAGTTTGCTTTTGCAGCGCTCTGATAGGGTTCTCTGGAACTTGAAGTATTAGGAACGAACATAGATTTATATCAGCTGCTGTCGTGGCGCGGTTGGTTGCGCTCGAGAGCGTGACGTGTTTTGGGTCCTGGGCTCGAGACCCGGCCACGGCAGTTTGCTTTTGCAGCGCTCTGATAGGGTTCTCTGGAACTTGAAGTATTAGGAACGAACATAGATTTATATCAGCTGCTGTCGTGGCGCGGTTGGTTGCGCTCGAGAGCGTGACGTGTTTTGGGTCCTGGGCTCGAGACCCGGCCACGGCAGTTTGCTTTTGCAGCGCTCTGATAGGGTTCTCTGGAACTTGAAGTATTAGGAACGAACATAGATTTATATCAGCTGCTGTCGTGGCGCGGTTGGTTGCGCTCGAGAGCGTGACGTGTTTTGGGTCCTGGGCTCGAGACCCGGCCACGGCAGTTTGCTTTTGCAGCGCTCTGATAGGGTTCTCTGGAACTTGAAGTATTAGGAACGAACATAGATTTATATCAGCTGCTGTCGTGGCGCGGTTGGTTGCGCTCGAGAGCGTGACGTGTTTTGGGTCCTGGGCTCGAGACCCGGCCACGGCAGTTTGCTTTTGCAGCGCTCTGATAGGGTTCTCTGGAACTTGAAGTATTAGGAACGAACATAGATTTATATCAGCTGCTGTCGTGGCGCGGTTGGTTGCGCTCGAGAGCGTGACGTGTTTTGGGTCCTGGGCTCGAGACCCGGCCACGGCAGTTTGCTTTTGCAGCGCTCTGATAGGGTTCTCTGGAACTTGAAGTATTAGGAACGAACATAGATTTATATCAGCTGCTGTCGTGGCGCGGTTGGTTGCGCTCGAGAGCGTGACGTGTTTTGGGTCCTGGGCTCGAGACCCGGCCACGGCAGTTTGCTTTTGCAGCGCTCTGATAGGGTTCTCTGGAACTTGAAGTATTAGGAACGAACATAGATTTATATCAGCTGCTGTCGTGGCGCGGTTGGTTGCGCTCGAGAGCGTGACGTGTTTTGGGTCCTGGGCTCGAGACCCGGCCACGGCAGTTTGCTTTTGCAGCGCTCTGATAGGGTTCTCTGGAACTTGAAGTATTAGGAACGAACATAGATTTATATCAGCTGCTGTCGTGGCGCGGTTGGTTGCGCTCGAGAGCGTGACGTGTTTTGGGTCCTGGGCTCGAGACCCGGCCACGGCAGTTTGCTTTTGCAGCGCTCTGATAGGGTTCTCTGGAACTTGAAGTATTAGGAACGAACATAGATTTATATCAGCTGCTGTCGTGGCGCGGTTGGTTGCGCTCGAGAGCGTGACGTGTTTTGGGTCCTGGGCTCGAGACCCGGCCACGGCAGTTTGCTTTTGCAGCGCTCTGATAGGGTTCTCTGGAACTTGAAGTATTAGGAACGAACATAGATTTATATCAGCTGCTGTCGTGGCGCGGTTGGTTGCGCTCGAGAGCGTGACGTGTTTTGGGTCCTGGGCTCGAGACCCGGCCACGGCAGTTTGCTTTTGCAGCGCTCTGATAGGGTTCTCTGGAACATGAAGTATTAGGAACGAACATAGATTTATATCAGCTGCTGTCGTGGCGCGGTTGGTTGCGCTCGAGAGCGTGACGTGTTTTGGGTCCTGGGCTCGAGACCCGGCCACGGCAGTTTGCTTTTGCAGCGCTCTGATAGGGTTCTCTGGAACTTGAAGTATTAGGAACGAACATAGATTTATATCAGCTGCTGTCGTGGCGCGGTTGGTTGCGCTCGAGAGCGTGACGTGTTTTGGGTCCTGGGCTCGAGACCCGGCCACGGCAGTTTGCTTTTGCAGCGCTCTGATAGGGTTCTCTGGAACTTGAAGTATTAGGAACGAACATAGATTTATATCAGCTGCTGTCGTGGCGCGGTTGGTTGCGCTCGAGAGCGTGACGTGTTTTGGGTCCTGGGCTCGAGACCCGGCCACGGCAGTTTGCTTTTGCAGCGCTCTGATAGGGTTCTCTGGAACTTGAAGTATTAGGAACGAACATAGATTTATATCAGCTGCTGTCGTGGCGCGGTTGGTTGCGCTCGAGAGCGTGACGTGTTTTGGGTCCTGGGCTCGAGACCCGGCCACGGCAGTTTGCTTTTGCAGCGCTCTGATAGGGTTCTCTGGAACTTGAAGTATTAGGAACGAACATAGATTTATATCAGCTGCTGTCGTGGCGCGGTTGGTTGCGCTCGAGAGCGTGACGTGTTTTGGGTCCTGGGCTCGAGACCCGGCCACGGCAGTTTGCTTTTGCAGCGCTCTGATAGGGTTCTCTGGAACTTGAAGTATTAGGAACGAACATAGATTTATATCAGCTGCTGTCGTGGCGCGGTTGGTTGCGCTCGAGAGCGTGACGTGTTTTGGGTCCTGGGCTCGAGACCCGGCCACGGCAGTTTGCTTTTGCAGCGCTCTGATAGGGTTCTCTGGAACTTGAAGTATTAGGAACGAACATAGATTTATATCAGCTGCTGTCGTGGCGCGGTTGGTTGCGCTCGAGAGCGTGACGTGTTTTGGGTCCTGGGCTCGAGACCCGGCCACGGCAGTTTGCTTTTGCAGCGCTCTGATAGGGTTCTCTGGAACTTGAAGTATTAGGAACGAACATAGATTTATATCAGCTGCTGTCGTGGCGCGGTTGGTTGCGCTCGAGAGCGTGACGTGTTTTGGGTCCTGGGCTCGAGACCCGGCCACGGCAGTTTGCTTTTGCAGCGCTCTGATAGGGTTCTCTGGAACTTGAAGTATTAGGAACGAACATAGATTTATATCAGCTGCTGTCGTGGCGCGGTTGGTTGCGCTCGAGAGCGTGACGTGTTTTGGGTCCTGGGCTCGAGACCCGGCCACGGCAGTTTGCTTTTGCAGCGCTCTGATAGGGTTCTCTGGAACTTGAAGTATTAGGAACGAACATAGATTTATATCAGCTGCTGTCGTGGCGCGGTTGGTTGCGCTCGAGAGCGTGACGTGTTTTGGGTCCTGGGCTCGAGACCCGGCCACGGCAGTTTGCTTTTGCAGCGCTCTGATAGGGTTCTCTGGAACTTGAAGTATTAGGAACGAACATAGATTTATATCAGCTGCTGTCGTGGCGCGGTTGGTTGCGCTCGAGAGCGTGACGTGTTTTGGGTCCTGGGCTCGAGACCCGGCCACGGCAGTTTGCTTTTGCAGCGCTCTGATAGGGTTCTCTGGAACTTGAAGTATTAGGAACGAACATAGATTTATATCAGCTGCTGTCGTGGCGCGGTTGGTTGCGCTCGAGAGCGTGACGTGTTTTGGGTCCTGGGCTCGAGACCCGGCCACGGCAGTTTGCTTTTGCAGCGCTCTGATAGGGTTCTCTGGAACTTGAAGTATTAGGAACGAACATAGATTTATATCAGCTGCTGTCGTGGCGCGGTTGGTTGCGCTCGAGAGCGTGACGTGTTTTGGGTCCTGGGCTCGAGACCCGGCCACGGCAGTTTGCTTTTGCAGCGCTCTGATAGGGTTCTCTGGAACTTGAAGTATTAGGAACGAACATAGATTTATATCAGCTGCTGTCGTGGCGCGGTTGGTTGCGCTCGAGAGCGTGACGTGTTTTGGGTCCTGGGCTCGAGACCCGGCCACGGCAGTTTGCTTTTGCAGCGCTCTGATAGGGTTCTCTGGAACTTGAAGTATTAGGAACGAACATAGATTTATATCAGCTGCTGTCGTGGCGCGGTTGGTTGCGCTCGAGAGCGTGACGTGTTTTGGGTCCTGGGCTCGAGACCCGGCCACGGCAGTTTGCTTTTGCAGCGCTCTGATAGGGTTCTCTGGAACTTGAAGTATTAGGAACGAACATAGATTTATATCAGCTGCTGTCGTGGCGCGGTTGGTTGCGCTCGAGAGCGTGACGTGTTTTGGGTCCTGGGCTCGAGACCCGGCCACGGCAGTTTGCTTTTGCAGCGCTCTGATAGGGTTCTCTGGAACTTGAAGTATTAGGAACGAACATAGATTTATATCAGCTGCTGTCGTGGCGCGGTTGGTTGCGCTCGAGAGCGTGACGTGTTTTGGGTCCTGGGCTCGAGACCCGGCCACGGCAGTTTGCTTTTGCAGCGCTCTGATAGGGTTCTCTGGAACTTGAAGTATTAGGAACGAACATAGATTTATATCAGCTGCTGTCGTGGCGCGGTTGGTTGCGCTCGAGAGCGTGACGTGTTTTGGGTCCTGGGCTCGAGACCCGGCCACGGCAGTTTGCTTTTGCAGCGCTCTGATAGGTTCTCTGGAACTTGAAGTATTAGGAACGAACATAGATTTATATCAGCTGCTGTCGTGGCGCGGTTGGTTGCGCTCGAGAGCGTGACGTGTTTTGGGTCCTGGGCTCGAGACCCGGCCACGGCAGTTTGCTTTTGCAGCGCTCTGATAGGGTTCTCTGGAACTTGAAGTATTAGGAACGAACATAGATTTATATCAGCTGCTGTCGTGGCGCGGTTGGTTGCGCTCGAGAGCGTGACGTGTTTTGGGTCCTGGGCTCGAGACCCGGCCACGGCAGTTTGCTTTTGCAGCGCTCTGATAGGGTTCTCTGGAACTTGAAGTATTAGGAACGAACATAGATTTATATCAGCTGCTGTCGTGGCGCGGTTGGTTGCGCTCGAGAGCGTGACGTGTTTTGGGTCCTGGGCTCGAGACCCGGCCACGGCAGTTTGCTTTTGCAGCGCTCTGATAGGGTTCTCTGGAACTTGAAGTATTAGGAACGAACATAGATTTATATCAGCTGCTGTCGTGGCGCGGTTGGTTGCGCTCGAGAGCGTGGACGTGTTTTGGGTCCTGGGCTCGAGACCCGCCACGGCAGTTTGCTTTTGCAGCGCTCTGATAGGGTTCTCTGGAACTTGAAGTATTAGGAACGAACATAGATTTATATCAGCTGCTGTCGTGGCGCGGTTGGTTGCGCTCGAGAGCGTGACGTGTTTTGGGTCCTGGGCTCGAGACCCGGCCACGGCAGTTTGCCTTTTGCAGCGCTCTGATAGGGTTCTCTGGAACTTGAAGTATTAGGAACGACCATAGATTTATATCAGCTGCTGTCGTGGCGCGGTTGGTTGCGCTCGAGAGCGTGACGTGTTTTGGGTCCTGGGCTCGAGACCCGGCCACGGCAGTTTGCTTTTGCAGCGCTCTGATAGGGTTCTCTGGAACTTGAAGTATTAGGAACGAACATAGATTTATATCAGCTGCTGTCGTGCGCGGTTGGTTGCGCTCGAGAGCGTGACGTGTTTTGGGTCCTGGGCTCGAGACCCGGCCACGGCAGTTTGCTTTTGCAGCGCTCTGATAGGGTTCTCTGGAACTTGAAGTATTAGGAACGAACATAGATTTATATCAGCTGCTGTCGTGGCGCGGTTGGTTGCGCTCGAGAGCGTGACGTGTTTTGGGTCCTGGGCTCGAGACCCGGCCACGGCAGTTTGCTTTTGCAGCGCTCTGATAGGGTTCTCTGGAACTTGAAGTATTAGGAACGAACATAGATTTATATCAGCTGCTGTCGTGGCGCGGTTGGTTGCGCTCGAGAGCGTGACGTGTTTTGGGTCCTGGGCTCGAGACCCGGCCACGGCAGTTTGCTTTTGCAGCGCTCTGATAGGGTTCTCTGGAACTTGAAGTATTAGGAACGAACATAGATTTATATCAGCTGCTGTCGTGGCGCGGTTGGTTGCGCTCGAGAGCGTGACGTGTTTTGGGTCCTGGGCTCGAGACCGGCCACGGCAGTTTGCTTTTGCAGCGCTCTGATAGGGTTCTCTGGAACTTGAAGTATTAGGAACGAACATAGATTTATATCAGCTGCTGTCGTGGCGCGGTTGGTTGCGCTCGAGAGCGTGACGTGTTTTGGGTCCTGGGCTCGAGACCCGGCCACGGCAGTTTGCTTTTGCAGCGCTCTGATAGGGTTCTCTGGAACTTGAAGTATTAGGAACGAACATAGATTTATATCAGCTGCTGTCGTGCGCGGTTGGTTGCGCTCGAGAGCGTGACGTGTTTTGGGTCCTGGGCTCGAGACCCGGCCACGGCAGTTTGCTTTTGCAGCGCTCTGATAGGGTTCTCTGGAACTTGAAGTATTAGGAACGAACATAGATTTATATCAGCTGCTGTCGTGGCGCGGTTGGTTGCGCTCGAGAGCGTGACGTGTTTTGGGTCCTGGGCTCGAGACCCGGCCACGGCAGTTTGCTTTTGCAGCGCTCTGATAGGGTTCTCTGGAACTTGAAGTATTAGGAACGAACATAGATTTATATCAGCTGCTGTCGTGCGCGGTTGGTTGCGCTCGAGAGCGTGACGTGTTTTGGGTCCTGGGCTCGAGACCCGGCCACGGCAGTTTGCTTTTTGCAGCGCTCTGATAGGGTTCTCTGGAACTTGAAGTATTAGGAACGAACATAGATTTATATCAGCTGCTGTCGTGGCGCGGTTGGTTGCGCTCGAGAGCGTGACGTGTTTTGGGTCCTGGGCTCGAGACCCGGCCACGGCAGTTTGCTTTTGCAGCGCTCTGATAGGGTTCTCTGGAACTTGAAGTATTAGGAACGAACATAGATTTATATCAGCTGCTGTCGTGGCGCGGTTGGTTGCGCTCGAGAGCGTGACGTGTTTTGGGTCCTGGGCTCGAGACCCGGCCACGGCAGTTTGCTTTTGCAGCGCTCTGATAGGGTTCTCTGGAACTTGAAGTATTAGGAACGAACATAGATTTATATCAGCTGCTGTCGTGGCGCGGTTGGTTGCGCTCGAGAGCGTGACGTGTTTTGGGTCCTGGGCTCGAGACCCGGCCACGGCAGTTTGCTTTTGCAGCGCTCTGATAGGGTTCTCTGGAACTTGAAGTATTAGGAACGAACATAGATTTATATCAGCTGCTGTCGTGGCGCGGTTGGTTGCGCTCGAGAGCGTGACGTGTTTTGGGTCCTGGGCTCGAGACCCGGCCACGGCAGTTTGCTTTTTGCAGCGCTCTGATAGGGTTCTCTGGAACTTGAAGTATTAGGAACGAACATAGATTTATATCAGCTGCTGTCGTGGCGCGGTTGGTTGCGCTCGAGAGCGTGACGTGTTTTGGGTCCTGGGCTCGAGACCCGGCCACGGCAGTTTGCTTTTGCAGCGCTCTGATAGGGTTCTCTGGAACTTGAAGTATTAGGAACGAACATAGATTTATATCAGCTGCTGTCGTGGCGCGGTTGGTTGCGCTCGAGAGCGTGACGTGTTTTGGGTCCTGGGCTCGAGACCCGGCCACGGCAGTTTGCTTTTGCAGCGCTCTGATAGGGTTCTCTGGAACTTGAAGTATTAGGAACGAACATAGATTTATATCAGCTGCTGTCGTGGCGCGGTTGGTTGCGCTCGAGAGCGTGACGTGTTTTGGGTCCTGGGCTCGAGACCCCGGCCACGGCAGTTTGCTTTTGCAGCGCTCTGATAGGGTTCTCTGGAACTTGAAGTATTAGGAACGAACATAGATTTATATCAGCTGCTGTCGTGGCGCGGTTGGTTGCGCTCGAGAGCGTGACGTGTTTTGGGTCCTGGGCTCGAGACCCGGCCACGGCAGTTTGCTTTTGCAGCGCTCTGATAGGGTTCTCTGGAACTTGAAGTATTAGGAACGAACATAGATTTATATCAGCTGCTGTCGTGGCGCGGTTGGTTGCGCTCGAGAGCGTGACGTGTTTTGGGTCCTGGGCTCGAGACCCGGCCACGGCAGTTTGCTTTTGCAGCGCTCTGATAGGGTTCTCTGGAACTTGAAGTATTAGGAACGAACATAGATTTATATCAGCTGCTGTCGTGGCGCGGTTGGTTGCGCTCGAGAGCGTGACGTGTTTTGGGTCCTGGGCTCGAGACCCCGGCCACGGCAGTTTGCTTTTGCAGCGCTCTGATAGGGTTCTCTGGAACTTGAAGTATTAGGAACGAACATAGATTTATATCAGCTGCTGTCGTGGCGCGGTTGGTTGCGCTCGAGAGCGTGACGTGTTTTGGGTCCTGGGCTCGAGACCGGCCACGGCAGTTTGCTTTTGCAGCGCTCTGATAGGGTTCTCTGGAACTTGAAGTATTAGGAACGAACATAGATTTATATCAGCTGCTGTCGTGGCGCGGTTGGTTGCGCTCGAGAGCGTGACGTGTTTTGGGTCCTGGGCTCGAGACCCGGCCACGGCAGTTTGCTTTTGCAGCGCTCTGATAGGGTTCTCTGGAACTTGAAGTATTAGGAACGAACATAGATTTATATCAGCTGCTGTCGTGGCGCGGTTGGTTGCGCTCGAGAGCGTGACGTGTTTTGGGTCCTGGGCTCGAGACCCGGCCACGTGCAGTTTGCTTTTGCAGCGCTCTGATAGGGTTCTCTGGAACTTGAAGTATTAGGAACGAACATAGATTTATATCAGCTGCTGTCGTGGCGCGGTTGGTTGCGCTCGAGAGCGTGACGTGTTTTGGGTCCTGGGCTCGAGACCCGGCCACGGCAGTTTGCTTTTGCAGCGCTCTGATAGGGTTCTCTGGAACTTGAAGTATAGGAACGAACATAGATTTATATCAGCTGCTGTCGTGGCGCGTTGGTTGCGCTCGAGAGCGTGACGTGTTTTGGGTCCTGGGCTCGAGACCCGGCCACGGCAGTTTGCTTTTGCAGCGCTCTGATAGGGTTCTCTGGAACTTGAAGTATTAGGAACGAACATAGATTTATATCAGCTGCTGTCGTGGCGCGGTTGGTTGCGCTCGAGAGCGTGACGTGTTTTGGGTCCTGGGCTCGAGACCCGGCCACGGCAGTTTGCTTTTGCAGCGCTCTGATAGGGTTCTCTGGAACTTGAAGTATTAGGAACGAACATAGATTTATATCAGCTGCTGTCGTGGCGCGGTTGGTTGCGCTCGAGAGCGTGACGTGTTTTGGGTCCTGGGCTCGAGACCCGGCCACGGCAGTTTGCTTTTGCAGCGCTCTGATAGGGTTCTCTGGAACTTGAAGTATTAGGAACGAACATAGATTTATATCAGCTGCTGTCGTGGCGCGGTTGGTTGCGCTCGAGAGCGTGACGTGTTTTGGGTCCTGGGCTCGAGACCCGGCCACGGCAGTTTGCTTTTGCAGCGCTCTGATAGGGTTCTCTGGAACTTGAAGTATTAGGAACGAACATAGATTTATATCAGCTGCTGTCGTGGCGCGGTTGGTTGCGCTCGAGAGCGTGACGTGTTTTGGGTCCTGGGCTCGAGACCCGGCCACGGCAGTTTGCTTTTGCAGCGCTCTGATAGGGTTCTCTGGAACTTGAAGTATTAGGAACGAACATAGATTTATATCAGCTGCTGTCGTGGCGCGGTTGGTTGCGCTCGAGAGCGTGACGTGTTTTGGGTCCTGGGCTCGAGACCCGGCCACGGCAGTTTGCTTTTGCAGCGCTCTGATAGGGTTCTCTGGAACTTGAAGTATTAGGAACGAACATAGATTTATATCAGCTGCTGTCGTGGCGCGGTTGGTTGCGCTCGAGAGCGTGACGTGTTTTGGGTCCTGGGCTCGAGACCCGGCCACGGCAGTTTGCTTTTGCAGCGCTCTGATAGGGTTCTCTGGAACTTGAAGTATTAGGAACGAACATAGATTTATATCAGCTGCTGTCGTGGCGCGGTTGGTTGCGCTCGAGAGCGTGACGTGTTTTGGGTCCTGGGCTCGAGACCCGGCCACGGCAGTTTGCTTTTGCAGCGCTCTGATAGGGTTCTCTGGAACTTGAAGTATTAGGAACGAACATAGATTTATATCAGCTGCTGTCGTGGCGCGGTTGGTTGCGCTCGAGAGCGTGACGTGTTTTGGGTCCTGGGCTCGAGACCCGGCCACGGCAGTTTGCTTTTGCAGCGCTCTGATAGGGTTCTCTGGAACTTGAAGTATTAGGAACGAACATAGATTTATATCAGCTGCTGTCGTGGCGCGGTTGGTTGCGCTCGAGAGCGTGACGTGTTTTGGGTCCTGGGCTCGAGACCCGGCCACGGCAGTTTGCTTTTGCAGCGCTCTGATAGGGTTCTCTGGAACTTGAAGTATTAGGAACGAACATAGATTTATATCAGCTGCTGTCGTGGCGCGGTTGGTTGCGCTCGAGAGCGTGACGTGTTTTGGGTCCTGGGCTCGAGACCCGGCCACGGCAGTTTGCTTTTGCAGCGCTCTGATAGGGTTCTCTGGAACTTGAAGTATTAGGAACGAACATAGATTTATATCAGCTGCTGTCGTGGCGCGGTTGGTTGCGCTCGAGAGCGTGACGTGTTTTGGGTCCTGGGCTCGAGACCCGGCCACGGCAGTTTGCTTTTGCAGCGCTCTGATAGGGTTCTCTGGAACTTGAAGTATTAGGAACGAACATAGATTTATATCAGCTGCTGTCGTGGCGCGGTTGGTTGCGCTCGAGAGCGTGACGTGTTTTGGGTCCTGGGCTCGAGACCCGGCCACGGCAGTTTGCTTTTGCAGCGCTCTGATAGGGTTCTCTGGAACTTGAAGTATTAGGAACGAACATAGATTTATATCAGCTGCTGTCGTGGCGCGGTTGGTTGCGCTCGAGAGCGTGACGTGTTTTGGGTCCTGGGCTCGAGACCCGGCCACGGCAGTTTGCTTTTGCAGCGCTCTGATAGGGTTCTCTGGAACTTGAAGTATTAGGAACGAACATAGATTTATATCAGCTGCTGTCGTGGCGCGGTTGGTTGCGCTCGAGAGCGTGACGTGTTTTGGGTCCTGGGCTCGAGACCCGGCCACGGCAGTTTGCTTTTGCAGCGCTCTGATAGGGTTCTCTGGAACTTGAAGTATTAGGAACGAACATAGATTTATATCAGCTGCTGTCGTGGCGCGGTTGGTTGCGCTCGAGAGCGTGACGTGTTTTGGGTCCTGGGCTCGAGACCCGGCCACGGCAGTTTGCTTTTGCAGCGCTCTGATAGGGTTCTCTGGAACTTGAAGTATTAGGAACGAACATAGATTTATATCAGCTGCTGTCGTGGCGCGGTTGGTTGCGCTCGAGAGCGTGACGTGTTTTGGGTCCTGGGCTCGAGACCCGGCCACGGCAGTTTGCTTTTGCAGCGCTCTGATAGGGTTCTCTGGAACTTGAAGTATTAGGAACGAACATAGATTTATATCAGCTGCTGTCGTGGCGCGGTTGGTTGCGCTCGAGAGCGTGACGTGTTTTGGGTCCTGGGCTCGAGACCCGGCCACGGCAGTTTGCTTTTGCAGCGCTCTGATAGGGATCTCTGGAACTTGAAGTATTAGGAACGAACATAGATTTATATCAGCTGCTGTCGTGGCGCGGTTGGTTGCGCTCGAGAGCGTGACGTGTTTTGGGTCCTGGGCTCGAGACCCGGCCACGGCAGTTTGCTTTTGCAGCGCTCTGATAGGGTTCTCTGGAACTTGAAGTATTAGGAACGAACATAGATTTATATCAGCTGCTGTCGTGGCGCGGTTGGTTGCGCTCGAGAGCGTGACGTGTTTTGGGTCCTGGGCTCGAGACCCGGCCACGGCAGTTTGCTTTTGCAGCGCTCTGATAGGGTTCTCTGGAACTTGAAGTATTAGGAACGAACATAGATTTATATCAGCTGCTGTCGTGGCGCGGTTGGTTGCGCTCGAGAGCGTGACGTGTTTTGGGTCCTGGGCTCGAGACCCGGCCACGGCAGTTTGCTTTTGCAGCGCTCTGATAGGGTTCTCTGGAACTTGAAGTATTAGGAACGAACATAGATTTATATCAGCTGCTGTCGTGGCGCGGTTGGTTGCGCTCGAGAGCGTGACGTGTTTTGGGTCCTGGGCTCGAGACCCGGCCACGGCAGTTTGCTTTTGCAGCGCTCTGATAGGGTTCTCTGGAACTTGAAGTATTAGGAACGAACATAGATTTATATCAGCTGCTGTCGTGGCGCGGTTGGTTGCGCTCGAGAGCGTGACGTGTTTTGGGTCCTGGGCTCGAGACCCGGCCACGGCAGTTTGCTTTTGCAGCGCTCTGATAGGGTTCTCTGGAACTTGAAGTATTAGGAACGAACATAGATTTATATCAGCTGCTGTCGTGGCGCGGTTGGTTGCGCTCGAGAGCGTGACGTGTTTTGGGTCCTGGGCTCGAGACCCGGCCACGGCAGTTTGCTTTTGCAGCGCTCTGATAGGGTTCTCTGGAACTTGAAGTATTAGGAACGAACATAGATTTATATCAGCTGCTGTCGTGGCGCGGTTGGTTGCGCTCGAGAGCGTGACGTGTTTTGGGTCCTGGGCTCGAGACCCGGCCACGGCAGTTTGCTTTTGCAGCGCTCTGATAGGGTTCTCTGGAACTTGAAGTATTAGGAACGAACATAGATTTATATCAGCTGCTGTCGTGGCGCGGTTGGTTGCGCTCGAGAGCGTGACGTGTTTTGGGTCCTGGGCTCGAGACCCGGCCACGGCAGTTTGCTTTTGCAGCGCTCTGATAGGGTTCTCTGGAACTTGAAGTATTAGGAACGAACATAGATTTATATCAGCTGCTGTCGTGGCGCGGTTGGTTGCGCTCGAGAGCGTGACGTGTTTTGGGTCCTGGGCTCGAGACCCGGCCACGGCAGTTTGCTTTTGCAGCGCTCTGATAGGGTTCTCTGGAACTTGAAGTATTAGGAACGAACATAGATTTATATCAGCTGCTGTCGTGGCGCGGTTGGTTGCGCTCGAGAGCGTGACGTGTTTTGGGTCCTGGGCTCGAGACCCGGCCACGGCAGTTTGCTTTTGCAGCGCTCTGATAGGGTTCTCTGGAACTTGAAGTATTAGGAACGAACATAGATTTATATCAGCTGCTGTCGTGGCGCGGTTGGTTGCGCTCGAGAGCGTGACGTGTTTTGGGTCCTGGGCTCGAGACCCGGCCACGGCAGTTTGCTTTTGCAGCGCTCTGATAGGGTTCTCTGGAACTTGAAGTATTAGGAACGAACATAGATTTATATCAGCTGCTGTCGTGGCGCGGTTGGTTGCGCTCGAGAGCGTGACGTGTTTTGGGTCCTGGGCTCGAGACCCGGCCACGGCAGTTTGCTTTTGCAGCGCTCTGATAGGGTTCTCTGGAACTTGAAGTATTAGGAACGAACATAGATTTATATCAGCTGCTGTCGTGGCGCGGTTGGTTGCGCTCGAGAGCGTGACGTGTTTTGGGTCCTGGGCTCGAGACCCGGCCACGGCAGTTTGCTTTTGCAGCGCTCTGATAGGGTTCTCTGGAACTTGAAGTATTAGGAACGAACATAGATTTATATCAGCTGCTGTCGTGGCGCGGTTGGTTGCGCTCGAGAGCGTGACGTGTTTTGGGTCCTGGGCTCGAGACCCGGCCACGGCAGTTTGCTTTTGCAGCGCTCTGATAGGGTTCTCTGGAACTTGAAGTATTAGGAACGAACATAGATTTATATCAGCTGCTGTCGTGGCGCGGTTGGTTGCGCTCGAGAGCGTGACGTGTTTTGGGTCCTGGGCTCGAGACCCGGCCACGGCAGTTTGCTTTTGCAGCGCTCTGATAGGGTTCTCTGGAACTTGAAGTATTAGGAACGAACATAGATTTATATCAGCTGCTGTCGTGGCGCGGTTGGTTGCGCTCGAGAGCGTGACGTGTTTTGGGTCCTGGGCTCGAGACCCGGCCACGGCAGTTTGCTTTTGCAGCGCTCTGATAGGGTTCTCTGGAACTTGAAGTATTAGGAACGAACATAGATTTATATCAGCTGCTGTCGTGGCGCGGTTGGTTGCGCTCGAGAGCGTGACGTGTTTTGGGTCCTGGGCTCGAGACCCGGCCACGGCAGTTTGCTTTTGCAGCGCTCTGATAGGGTTCTCTGGAACTTGAAGTATTAGGAACGAACATAGATTTATATCAGCTGCTGTCGTGGCGCGGTTGGTTGCGCTCGAGAGCGTGACGTGTTTTGGGTCCTGGGCTCGAGACCCGGCCACGGCAGTTTGCTTTTGCAGCGCTCTGATAGGGTTCTCTGGAACTTGAAGTATTAGGAACGAACATAGATTTATATCAGCTGCTGTCGTGGCGCGGTTGGTTGCGCTCGAGAGCGTGACGTGTTTTGGGTCCTGGGCTCGAGACCCGGCCACGGCAGTTTGCTTTTGCAGCGCTCTGATAGGGTTCTCTGGAACTTGAAGTATTAGGAACGAACATAGATTTATATCAGCTGCTGTCGTGGCGCGGTTGGTTGCGCTCGAGAGCGTGACGTGTTTTGGGTCCTGGGCTCGAGACCCGGCCACGGCAGTTTGCTTTTGCAGCGCTCTGATAGGGTTCTCTGGAACTTGAAGTATTAGGAACGAACATAGATTTATATCAGCTGCTGTCGTGGCGCGGTTGGTTGCGCTCGAGAGCGTGACGTGTTTTGGGTCCTGGGCTCGAGACCCGGCCACGGCAGTTTGCTTTTGCAGCGCTCTGATAGGGTTCTCTGGAACTTGAAGTATTAGGAACGAACATAGATTTATATCAGCTGCTGTCGTGGCGCGGTTGGTTGCGCTCGAGAGCGTGACGTGTTTTGGGTCCTGGGCTCGAGACCCGGCCACGGCAGTTTGCTTTTGCAGCGCTCTGATAGGGTTCTCTGGAACTTGAAGTATTAGGAACGAACATAGATTTATATCAGCTGCTGTCGTGGCGCGGTTGGTTGCGCTCGAGAGCGTGACGTGTTTTGGGTCCTGGGCTCGAGACCCGGCCACGGCAGTTTGCTTTTGCAGCGCTCTGATAGGGTTCTCTGGAACTTGAAGTATTAGGAACGAACATAGATTTATATCAGCTGCTGTCGTGGCGCGGTTGGTTGCGCTCGAGAGCGTGACGTGTTTTGGGTCCTGGGCTCGAGACCCGGCCACGGCAGTTTGCTTTTGCAGCGCTCTGATAGGGTTCTCTGGAACTTGAAGTATTAGGAACGAACATAGATTTATATCAGCTGCTGTCGTGGCGCGGTTGGTTGCGCTCGAGAGCGTGACGTGTTTTGGGTCCTGGGCTCGAGACCCGGCCACGGCAGTTTGCTTTTGCAGCGCTCTGATAGGGTTCTCTGGAACTTGAAGTATTAGGAACGAACATAGATTTATATCAGCTGCTGTCGTGGCGCGGTTGGTTGCGCTCGAGAGCGTGACGTGTTTTGGGTCCTGGGCTCGAGACCCGGCCACGGCAGTTTGCTTTTGCAGCGCTCTGATAGGGTTCTCTGGAACTTGAAGTATTAGGAACGAACATAGATTTATATCAGCTGCTGTCGTGGCGCGGTTGGTTGCGCTCGAGAGCGTGACGTGTTTTGGGTCCTGGGCTCGAGACCCGGCCACGGCAGTTTGCTTTTGCAGCGCTCTGATAGGGTTCTCTGGAACTTGAAGTATTAGGAACGAACATAGATTTATATCAGCTGCTGTCGTGGCGCGGTTGGTTGCGCTCGAGAGCGTGACGTGTTTTGGGTCCTGGGCTCGAGACCCGGCCACGGCAGTTTGCTTTTGCAGCGCTCTGATAGGGTTCTCTGGAACTTGAAGTATTAGGAACGAACATAGATTTATATCAGCTGCTGTCGTGGCGCGGTTGGTTGCGCTCGAGAGCGTGACGTGTTTTGGGTCCTGGGCTCGAGACCCGGCCACGGCAGTTTGCTTTTGCAGCGCTCTGATAGGGTTCTCTGGAACTTGAAGTATTAGGAACGAACATAGATTTATATCAGCTGCTGTCGTGGCGCGGTTGGTTGCGCTCGAGAGCGTGACGTGTTTTGGGTCCTGGGCTCGAGACCCGGCCACGGCAGTTTGCTTTTGCAGCGCTCTGATAGGGTTCTCTGGAACTTGAAGTATTAGGAACGAACATAGATTTATATCAGCTGCTGTCGTGGCGCGGTTGGTTGCGCTCGAGAGCGTGACGTGTTTTGGGTCCTGGGCTCGAGACCCGGCCACGGCAGTTTGCTTTTGCAGCGCTCTGATAGGGTTCTCTGGAACTTGAAGTATTAGGAACGAACATAGATTTATATCAGCTGCTGTCGTGGCGCGGTTGGTTGCGCTCGAGAGCGTGACGTGTTTTGGGTCCTGGGCTCGAGACCCGGCCACGGCAGTTTGCTTTTGCAGCGCTCTGATAGGGTTCTCTGGAACTTGAAGTATTAGGAACGAACATAGATTTATATCAGCTGCTGTCGTGGCGCGGTTGGTTGCGCTCGAGAGCGTGACGTGTTTTGGGTCCTGGGCTCGAGACCCGGCCACGGCAGTTTGCTTTTGCAGCGCTCTGATAGGGTTCTCTGGAACTTGAAGTATTAGGAACGAACATAGATTTATATCAGCTGCTGTCGTGGCGCGGTTGGTTGCGCTCGAGAGCGTGACGTGTTTTGGGTCCTGGGCTCGAGACCCGGCCACGGCAGTTTGCTTTTGCAGCGCTCTGATAGGGTTCTCTGGAACTTGAAGTATTAGGAACGAACATAGATTTATATCAGCTGCTGTCGTGGCGCGGTTGGTTGCGCTCGAGAGCGTGACGTGTTTTGGGTCCTGGGCTCGAGACCCGGCCACGGCAGTTTGCTTTTGCAGCGCTCTGATAGGGTTCTCTGGAACTTGAAGTATTAGGAACGAACATAGATTTATATCAGCTGCTGTCGTGGCGCGGTTGGTTGCGCTCGAGAGCGTGACGTGTTTTGGGTCCTGGGCTCGAGACCCGGCCACGGCAGTTTGCTTTTGCAGCGCTCTGATAGGGTTCTCTGGAACTTGAAGTATTAGGAACGAACATAGATTTATATCAGCTGCTGTCGTGGCGCGGTTGGTTGCGCTCGAGAGCGTGACGTGTTTTGGGTCCTGGGCTCGAGACCCGGCCACGGCAGTTTGCTTTTGCAGCGCTCTGATAGGGTTCTCTGGAACTTGAAGTATTAGGAACGAACATAGATTTATATCAGCTGCTGTCGTGGCGCGGTTGGTTGCGCTCGAGAGCGTGACGTGTTTTGGGTCCTGGGCTCGAGACCCGGCCACGGCAGTTTGCTTTTGCAGCGCTCTGATAGGGTTCTCTGGAACTTGAAGTATTAGGAACGAACATAGATTTATATCAGCTGCTGTCGTGGCGCGGTTGGTTGCGCTCGAGAGCGTGACGTGTTTTGGGTCCTGGGCTCGAGACCCGGCCACGGCAGTTTGCTTTTGCAGCGCTCTGATAGGGTTCTCTGGAACTTGAAGTATTAGGAACGAACATAGATTTATATCAGCTGCTGTCGTGGCGCGGTTGGTTGCGCTCGAGAGCGTGACGTGTTTTGGGTCCTGGGCTCGAGACCCGGCCACGGCAGTTTGCTTTTGCAGCGCTCTGATAGGGTTCTCTGGAACTTGAAGTATTAGGAACGAACATAGATTTATATCAGCTGCTGTCGTGGCGCGGTTGGTTGCGCTCGAGAGCGTGACGTGTTTTGGGTCCTGGGCTCGAGACCCGGCCACGGCAGTTTGCTTTTGCAGCGCTCTGATAGGGTTCTCTGGAACTTGAAGTATTAGGAACGAACATAGATTTATATCAGCTGCTGTCGTGGCGCGGTTGGTTGCGCTCGAGAGCGTGACGTGTTTTGGGTCCTGGGCTCGAGACCCGGCCACGGCAGTTTGCTTTTGCAGCGCTCTGATAGGGTTCTCTGGAACTTGAAGTATTAGGAACGAACATAGATTTATATCAGCTGCTGTCGTGGCGCGGTTGGTTGCGCTCGAGAGCGTGACGTGTTTTGGGTCCTGGGCTCGAGACCCGGCCACGGCAGTTTGCTTTTGCAGCGCTCTGATAGGGTTCTCTGGAACTTGAAGTATTAGGAACGAACATAGATTTATATCAGCTGCTGTCGTGGCGCGGTTGGTTGCGCTCGAGAGCGTGACGTGTTTTGGGTCCTGGGCTCGAGACCCGGCCACGGCAGTTTGCTTTTGCAGCGCTCTGATAGGGTTCTCTGGAACTTGAAGTATTAGGAACGAACATAGATTTATATCAGCTGCTGTCGTGGCGCGGTTGGTTGCGCTCGAGAGCGTGACGTGTTTTGGGTCCTGGGCTCGAGACCCGGCCACGGCAGTTTGCTTTTGCAGCGCTCTGATAGGGTTCTCTGGAACTTGAAGTATTAGGAACGAACATAGATTTATATCAGCTGCTGTCGTGGCGCGGTTGGTTGCGCTCGAGAGCGTGACGTGTTTTGGGTCCTGGGCTCGAGACCCGGCCACGGCAGTTTGCTTTTGCAGCGCTCTGATAGGGTTCTCTGGAACTTGAAGTATTAGGAACGAACATAGATTTATATCAGCTGCTGTCGTGGCGCGGTTGGTTGCGCTCGAGAGCGTGACGTGTTTTGGGTCCTGGGCTCGAGACCCGGCCACGGCAGTTTGCTTTTGCAGCGCTCTGATAGGGTTCTCTGGAACTTGAAGTATTAGGAACGAACATAGATTTATATCAGCTGCTGTCGTGGCGCGGTTGGTTGCGCTCGAGAGCGTGACGTGTTTTGGGTCCTGGGCTCGAGACCCGGCCACGGCAGTTTGCTTTTGCAGCGCTCTGATAGGGTTCTCTGGAACTTGAAGTATTAGGAACGAACATAGATTTATATCAGCTGCTGTCGTGGCGCGGTTGGTTGCGCTCGAGAGCGTGACGTGTTTTGGGTCCTGGGCTCGAGACCCGGCCACGGCAGTTTGCTTTTGCAGCGCTCTGATAGGGTTCTCTGGAACTTGAAGTATTAGGAACGAACATAGATTTATATCAGCTGCTGTCGTGGCGCGGTTGGTTGCGCTCGAGAGCGTGACGTGTTTTGGGTCCTGGGCTCGAGACCCGGCCACGGCAGTTTGCTTTTGCAGCGCTCTGATAGGGTTCTCTGGAACTTGAAGTATTAGGAACGAACATAGATTTATATCAGCTGCTGTCGTGGCGCGGTTGGTTGCGCTCGAGAGCGTGACGTGTTTTGGGTCCTGGGCTCGAGACCCGGCCACGGCAGTTTGCTTTTGCAGCGCTCTGATAGGGTTCTCTGGAACTTGAAGTATTAGGAACGAACATAGATTTATATCAGCTGCTGTCGTGGCGCGGTTGGTTGCGCTCGAGAGCGTGACGTGTTTTGGGTCCTGGGCTCGAGACCCGGCCACGGCAGTTTGCTTTTGCAGCGCTCTGATAGGGTTCTCTGGAACTTGAAGTATTAGGAACGAACATAGATTTATATCAGCTGCTGTCGTGGCGCGGTTGGTTGCGCTCGAGAGCGTGACGTGTTTTGGGTCCTGGGCTCGAGACCCGGCCACGGCAGTTTGCTTTTGCAGCGCTCTGATAGGGTTCTCTGGAACTTGAAGTATTAGGAACGAACATAGATTTATATCAGCTGCTGTCGTGGCGCGGTTGGTTGCGCTCGAGAGCGTGACGTGTTTTGGGTCCTGGGCTCGAGACCCGGCCACGGCAGTTTGCTTTTGCAGCGCTCTGATAGGGTTCTCTGGAACTTGAAGTATTAGGAACGAACATAGATTTATATCAGCTGCTGTCGTGGCGCGGTTGGTTGCGCTCGAGAGCGTGACGTGTTTTGGGTCCTGGGCTCGAGACCCGGCCACGGCAGTTTGCTTTTGCAGCGCTCTGATAGGGTTCTCTGGAACTTGAAGTATTAGGAACGAACATAGATTTATATCAGCTGCTGTCGTGGCGCGGTTGGTTGCGCTCGAGAGCGTGACGTGTTTTGGGTCCTGGGCTCGAGACCCGGCCACGGCAGTTTGCTTTTGCAGCGCTCTGATAGGGTTCTCTGGAACTTGAAGTATTAGGAACGAACATAGATTTATATCAGCTGCTGTCGTGGCGCGGTTGGTTGCGCTCGAGAGCGTGACGTGTTTTGGGTCCTGGGCTCGAGACCCGGCCACGGCAGTTTGCTTTTGCAGCGCTCTGATAGGGTTCTCTGGAACTTGAAGTATTAGGAACGAACATAGATTTATATCAGCTGCTGTCGTGGCGCGGTTGGTTGCGCTCGAGAGCGTGACGTGTTTTGGGTCCTGGGCTCGAGACCCGGCCACGGCAGTTTGCTTTTGCAGCGCTCTGATAGGGTTCTCTGGAACTTGAAGTATTAGGAACGAACATAGATTTATATCAGCTGCTGTCGTGGCGCGGTTGGTTGCGCTCGAGAGCGTGACGTGTTTTGGGTCCTGGGCTCGAGACCCGGCCACGGCAGTTTGCTTTTGCAGCGCTCTGATAGGGTTCTCTGGAACTTGAAGTATTAGGAACGAACATAGATTTATATCAGCTGCTGTCGTGGCGCGGTTGGTTGCGCTCGAGAGCGTGACGTGTTTTGGGTCCTGGGCTCGAGACCCGGCCACGGCAGTTTGCTTTTGCAGCGCTCTGATAGGGTTCTCTGGAACTTGAAGTATTAGGAACGAACATAGATTTATATCAGCTGCTGTCGTGGCGCGGTTGGTTGCGCTCGAGAGCGTGACGTGTTTTGGGTCCTGGGCTCGAGACCCGGCCACGGCAGTTTGCTTTTGCAGCGCTCTGATAGGGTTCTCTGGAACTTGAAGTATTAGGAACGAACATAGATTTATATCAGCTGCTGTCGTGGCGCGGTTGGTTGCGCTCGAGAGCGTGACGTGTTTTGGGTCCTGGGCTCGAGACCCGGCCACGGCAGTTTGCTTTTGCAGCGCTCTGATAGGGTTCTCTGGAACTTGAAGTATTAGGAACGAACATAGATTTATATCAGCTGCTGTCGTGGCGCGGTTGGTTGCGCTCGAGAGCGTGACGTGTTTTGGGTCCTGGGCTCGAGACCCGGCCACGGCAGTTTGCTTTTGCAGCGCTCTGATAGGGTTCTCTGGAACTTGAAGTATTAGGAACGAACATAGATTTATATCAGCTGCTGTCGTGGCGCGGTTGGTTGCGCTCGAGAGCGTGACGTGTTTTGGGTCCTGGGCTCGAGACCCGGCCACGGCAGTTTGCTTTTGCAGCGCTCTGATAGGGTTCTCTGGAACTTGAAGTATTAGGAACGAACATAGATTTATATCAGCTGCTGTCGTGGCGCGGTTGGTTGCGCTCGAGAGCGTGACGTGTTTTGGGTCCTGGGCTCGAGACCCGGCCACGGCAGTTTGCTTTTGCAGCGCTCTGATAGGGTTCTCTGGAACTTGAAGTATTAGGAACGAACATAGATTTATATCAGCTGCTGTCGTGGCGCGGTTGGTTGCGCTCGAGAGCGTGACGTGTTTTGGGTCCTGGGCTCGAGACCCGGCCACGGCAGTTTGCTTTTGCAGCGCTCTGATAGGGTTCTCTGGAACTTGAAGTATTAGGAACGAACATAGATTTATATCAGCTGCTGTCGTGGCGCGGTTGGTTGCGCTCGAGAGCGTGACGTGTTTTGGGTCCTGGGCTCGAGACCCGGCCACGGCAGTTTGCTTTTGCAGCGCTCTGATAGGGTTCTCTGGAACTTGAAGTATTAGGAACGAACATAGATTTATATCAGCTGCTGTCGTGGCGCGGTTGGTTGCGCTCGAGAGCGTGACGTGTTTTGGGTCCTGGGCTCGAGACCCGGCCACGGCAGTTTGCTTTTGCAGCGCTCTGATAGGGTTCTCTGGAACTTGAAGTATTAGGAACGAACATAGATTTATATCAGCTGCTGTCGTGGCGCGGTTGGTTGCGCTCGAGAGCGTGACGTGTTTTGGGTCCTGGGCTCGAGACCCGGCCACGGCAGTTTGCTTTTGCAGCGCTCTGATAGGGTTCTCTGGAACTTGAAGTATTAGGAACGAACATAGATTTATATCAGCTGCTGTCGTGGCGCGGTTGGTTGCGCTCGAGAGCGTGACGTGTTTTGGGTCCTGGGCTCGAGACCCGGCCACGGCAGTTTGCTTTTGCAGCGCTCTGATAGGGTTCTCTGGAACTTGAAGTATTAGGAACGAACATAGATTTATATCAGCTGCTGTCGTGGCGCGGTTGGTTGCGCTCGAGAGCGTGACGTGTTTTGGGTCCTGGGCTCGAGACCCGGCCACGGCAGTTTGCTTTTGCAGCGCTCTGATAGGGTTCTCTGGAACTTGAAGTATTAGGAACGAACATAGATTTATATCAGCTGCTGTCGTGGCGCGGTTGGTTGCGCTCGAGAGCGTGACGTGTTTTGGGTCCTGGGCTCGAGACCCGGCCACGGCAGTTTGCTTTTGCAGCGCTCTGATAGGGTTCTCTGGAACTTGAAGTATTAGGAACGAACATAGATTTATATCAGCTGCTGTCGTGGCGCGGTTGGTTGCGCTCGAGAGCGTGACGTGTTTTGGGTCCTGGGCTCGAGACCCGGCCACGGCAGTTTGCTTTTGCAGCGCTCTGATAGGGTTCTCTGGAACTTGAAGTATTAGGAACGAACATAGATTTATATCAGCTGCTGTCGTGGCGCGGTTGGTTGCGCTCGAGAGCGTGACGTGTTTTGGGTCCTGGGCTCGAGACCCGGCCACGGCAGTTTGCTTTTGCAGCGCTCTGATAGGGTTCTCTGGAACTTGAAGTATTAGGAACGAACATAGATTTATATCAGCTGCTGTCGTGGCGCGGTTGGTTGCGCTCGAGAGCGTGACGTGTTTTGGGTCCTGGGCTCGAGACCCGGCCACGGCAGTTTGCTTTTGCAGCGCTCTGATAGGGTTCTCTGGAACTTGAAGTATTAGGAACGAACATAGATTTATATCAGCTGCTGTCGTGGCGCGGTTGGTTGCGCTCGAGAGCGTGACGTGTTTTGGGTCCTGGGCTCGAGACCCGGCCACGGCAGTTTGCTTTTGCAGCGCTCTGATAGGGTTCTCTGGAACTTGAAGTATTAGGAACGAACATAGATTTATATCAGCTGCTGTCGTGGCGCGGTTGGTTGCGCTCGAGAGCGTGACGTGTTTTGGGTCCTGGGCTCGAGACCCGGCCACGGCAGTTTGCTTTTGCAGCGCTCTGATAGGGTTCTCTGGAACTTGAAGTATTAGGAACGAACATAGATTTATATCAGCTGCTGTCGTGGCGCGGTTGGTTGCGCTCGAGAGCGTGACGTGTTTTGGGTCCTGGGCTCGAGACCCGGCCACGGCAGTTTGCTTTTGCAGCGCTCTGATAGGGTTCTCTGGAACTTGAAGTATTAGGAACGAACATAGATTTATATCAGCTGCTGTCGTGGCGCGGTTGGTTGCGCTCGAGAGCGTGACGTGTTTTGGGTCCTGGGCTCGAGACCCGGCCACGGCAGTTTGCTTTTGCAGCGCTCTGATAGGGTTCTCTGGAACTTGAAGTATTAGGAACGAACATAGATTTATATCAGCTGCTGTCGTGGCGCGGTTGGTTGCGCTCGAGAGCGTGACGTGTTTTGGGTCCTGGGCTCGAGACCCGGCCACGGCAGTTTGCTTTTGCAGCGCTCTGATAGGGTTCTCTGGAACTTGAAGTATTAGGAACGAACATAGATTTATATCAGCTGCTGTCGTGGCGCGGTTGGTTGCGCTCGAGAGCGTGACGTGTTTTGGGTCCTGGGCTCGAGACCCGGCCACGGCAGTTTGCTTTTGCAGCGCTCTGATAGGGTTCTCTGGAACTTGAAGTATTAGGAACGAACATAGATTTATATCAGCTGCTGTCGTGGCGCGGTTGGTTGCGCTCGAGAGCGTGACGTGTTTTGGGTCCTGGGCTCGAGACCCGGCCACGGCAGTTTGCTTTTGCAGCGCTCTGATAGGGTTCTCTGGAACTTGAAGTATTAGGAACGAACATAGATTTATATCAGCTGCTGTCGTGGCGCGGTTGGTTGCGCTCGAGAGCGTGACGTGTTTTGGGTCCTGGGCTCGAGACCCGGCCACGGCAGTTTGCTTTTGCAGCGCTCTGATAGGGTTCTCTGGAACTTGAAGTATTAGGAACGAACATAGATTTATATCAGCTGCTGTCGTGGCGCGGTTGGTTGCGCTCGAGAGCGTGACGTGTTTTGGGTCCTGGGCTCGAGACCCGGCCACGGCAGTTTGCTTTTGCAGCGCTCTGATAGGGTTCTCTGGAACTTGAAGTATTAGGAACGAACATAGATTTATATCAGCTGCTGTCGTGGCGCGGTTGGTTGCGCTCGAGAGCGTGACGTGTTTTGGGTCCTGGGCTCGAGACCCGGCCACGGCAGTTTGCTTTTGCAGCGCTCTGATAGGGTTCTCTGGAACTTGAAGTATTAGGAACGAACATAGATTTATATCAGCTGCTGTCGTGGCGCGGTTGGTTGCGCTCGAGAGCGTGACGTGTTTTGGGTCCTGGGCTCGAGACCCGGCCACGGCAGTTTGCTTTTGCAGCGCTCTGATAGGGTTCTCTGGAACTTGAAGTATTAGGAACGAACATAGATTTATATCAGCTGCTGTCGTGGCGCGGTTGGTTGCGCTCGAGAGCGTGACGTGTTTTGGGTCCTGGGCTCGAGACCCGGCCACGGCAGTTTGCTTTTGCAGCGCTCTGATAGGGTTCTCTGGAACTTGAAGTATTAGGAACGAACATAGATTTATATCAGCTGCTGTCGTGGCGCGGTTGGTTGCGCTCGAGAGCGTGACGTGTTTTGGGTCCTGGGCTCGAGACCCGGCCACGGCAGTTTGCTTTTGCAGCGCTCTGATAGGGTTCTCTGGAACTTGAAGTATTAGGAACGAACATAGATTTATATCAGCTGCTGTCGTGGCGCGGTTGGTTGCGCTCGAGAGCGTGACGTGTTTTGGGTCCTGGGCTCGAGACCCGGCCACGGCAGTTTGCTTTTGCAGCGCTCTGATAGGGTTCTCTGGAACTTGAAGTATTAGGAACGAACATAGATTTATATCAGCTGCTGTCGTGGCGCGGTTGGTTGCGCTCGAGAGCGTGACGTGTTTTGGGTCCTGGGCTCGAGACCCGGCCACGGCAGTTTGCTTTTGCAGCGCTCTGATAGGGTTCTCTGGAACTTGAAGTATTAGGAACGAACATAGATTTATATCAGCTGCTGTCGTGGCGCGGTTGGTTGCGCTCGAGAGCGTGACGTGTTTTGGGTCCTGGGCTCGAGACCCGGCCACGGCAGTTTGCTTTTGCAGCGCTCTGATAGGGTTCTCTGGAACTTGAAGTATTAGGAACGAACATAGATTTATATCAGCTGCTGTCGTGGCGCGGTTGGTTGCGCTCGAGAGCGTGACGTGTTTTGGGTCCTGGGCTCGAGACCCGGCCACGGCAGTTTGCTTTTGCAGCGCTCTGATAGGGTTCTCTGGAACTTGAAGTATTAGGAACGAACATAGATTTATATCAGCTGCTGTCGTGGCGCGGTTGGTTGCGCTCGAGAGCGTGACGTGTTTTGGGTCCTGGGCTCGAGACCCGGCCACGGCAGTTTGCTTTTGCAGCGCTCTGATAGGGTTCTCTGGAACTTGAAGTATTAGGAACGAACATAGATTTATATCAGCTGCTGTCGTGGCGCGGTTGGTTGCGCTCGAGAGCGTGACGTGTTTTGGGTCCTGGGCTCGAGACCCGGCCACGGCAGTTTGCTTTTGCAGCGCTCTGATAGGGTTCTCTGGAACTTGAAGTATTAGGAACGAACATAGATTTATATCAGCTGCTGTCGTGGCGCGGTTGGTTGCGCTCGAGAGCGTGACGTGTTTTGGGTCCTGGGCTCGAGACCCGGCCACGGCAGTTTGCTTTTGCAGCGCTCTGATAGGGTTCTCTGGAACTTGAAGTATTAGGAACGAACATAGATTTATATCAGCTGCTGTCGTGGCGCGGTTGGTTGCGCTCGAGAGCGTGACGTGTTTTGGGTCCTGGGCTCGAGACCCGGCCACGGCAGTTTGCTTTTGCAGCGCTCTGATAGGGTTCTCTGGAACTTGAAGTATTAGGAACGAACATAGATTTATATCAGCTGCTGTCGTGGCGCGGTTGGTTGCGCTCGAGAGCGTGACGTGTTTTGGGTCCTGGGCTCGAGACCCGGCCACGGCAGTTTGCTTTTGCAGCGCTCTGATAGGGTTCTCTGGAACTTGAAGTATTAGGAACGAACATAGATTTATATCAGCTGCTGTCGTGGCGCGGTTGGTTGCGCTCGAGAGCGTGACGTGTTTTGGGTCCTGGGCTCGAGACCCGGCCACGGCAGTTTGCTTTTGCAGCGCTCTGATAGGGTTCTCTGGAACTTGAAGTATTAGGAACGAACATAGATTTATATCAGCTGCTGTCGTGGCGCGGTTGGTTGCGCTCGAGAGCGTGACGTGTTTTGGGTCCTGGGCTCGAGACCCGGCCACGGCAGTTTGCTTTTGCAGCGCTCTGATAGGGTTCTCTGGAACTTGAAGTATTAGGAACGAACATAGATTTATATCAGCTGCTGTCGTGGCGCGGTTGGTTGCGCTCGAGAGCGTGACGTGTTTTGGGTCCTGGGCTCGAGACCCGGCCACGGCAGTTTGCTTTTGCAGCGCTCTGATAGGGTTCTCTGGAACTTGAAGTATTAGGAACGAACATAGATTTATATCAGCTGCTGTCGTGGCGCGGTTGGTTGCGCTCGAGAGCGTGACGTGTTTTGGGTCCTGGGCTCGAGACCCGGCCACGGCAGTTTGCTTTTGCAGCGCTCTGATAGGGTTCTCTGGAACTTGAAGTATTAGGAACGAACATAGATTTATATCAGCTGCTGTCGTGGCGCGGTTGGTTGCGCTCGAGAGCGTGACGTGTTTTGGGTCCTGGGCTCGAGACCCGGCCACGGCAGTTTGCTTTTGCAGCGCTCTGATAGGGTTCTCTGGAACTTGAAGTATTAGGAACGAACATAGATTTATATCAGCTGCTGTCGTGGCGCGGTTGGTTGCGCTCGAGAGCGTGACGTGTTTTGGGTCCTGGGCTCGAGACCCGGCCACGGCAGTTTGCTTTTGCAGCGCTCTGATAGGGTTCTCTGGAACTTGAAGTATTAGGAACGAACAAGAGATTTATATCATGCTGTCGTGGCGCGGTTGGTTGCGCTCGAGAGCGTGACGTGTTTTGGGTCCTGGGCTCGAGACCCGGCCACGGCAGTTTGCTTTTGCAGCGCTCTGATAGGGTTCTCTGGAACTTGAAGTATTAGGAACGAACATAGATTTATATCAGCTGCTGTCGTGGCGCGGTTGGTTGCGCTCGAGAGCGTGACGTGTTTTGGGTCCTGGGCTCGAGACCCGGCCACGGCAGTTTGCTTTTGCAGCGCTCTGATAGGGTTCTCTGGAACTTGAAGTATTAGGAACGAACATAGATTTATATCAGCTGCTGTCGTGGCGCGGTTGGTTGCGCTCGAGAGCGTGACGTGTTTTGGGTCCTGGGCTCGAGACCCGGCCACGGCAGTTTGCTTTTGCAGCGCTCTGATAGGGTTCTCTGGAACTTGAAGTATTAGGAACGAACATAGATTTATATCAGCTGCTGTCGTGGCGCGGTTGGTTGCGCTCGAGAGCGTGACGTGTTTTGGGTCCTGGGCTCGAGACCCGGCCACGGCAGTTTGCTTTTGCAGCGCTCTGATAGGGTTCTCTGGAACTTGAAGTATTAGGAACGAACATAGATTTATATCAGCTGCTGTCGTGGCGCGGTTGGTTGCGCTCGAGAGCGTGACGTGTTTTGGGTCCTGGGCTCGAGACCCGGCCACGGCAGTTTGCTTTTGCAGCGCTCTGATAGGGTTCTCTGGAACTTGAAGTATTAGGAACGAACATAGATTTATATCAGCTGCTGTCGTGGCGCGGTTGGTTGCGCTCGAGAGCGTGACGTGTTTTGGGTCCTGGGCTCGAGACCCGGCCACGGCAGTTTGCTTTTGCAGCGCTCTGATAGGGTTCTCTGGAACTTGAAGTATTAGGAACGAACATAGATTTATATCAGCTGCTGTCGTGGCGCGGTTGGTTGCGCTCGAGAGCGTGACGTGTTTTGGGTCCTGGGCTCGAGACCCGGCCACGGCAGTTTGCTTTTGCAGCGCTCTGATAGGGTTCTCTGGAACTTGAAGTATTAGGAACGAACATAGATTTATATCAGCTGCTGTCGTGGCGCGGTTGGTTGCGCTCGAGAGCGTGACGTGTTTTGGGTCCTGGGCTCGAGACCCGGCCACGGCAGTTTGCTTTTGCAGCGCTCTGATAGGGTTCTCTGGAACTTGAAGTATTAGGAACGAACATAGATTTATATCAGCTGCTGTCGTGGCGCGGTTGGTTGCGCTCGAGAGCGTGACGTGTTTTGGGTCCTGGGCTCGAGACCCGGCCACGGCAGTTTGCTTTTGCAGCGCTCTGATAGGGTTCTCTGGAACTTGAAGTATTAGGAACGAACATAGATTTATATCAGCTGCTGTCGTGGCGCGGTTGGTTGCGCTCGAGAGCGTGACGTGTTTTGGGTCCTGGGCTCGAGACCCGGCCACGGCAGTTTGCTTTTGCAGCGCTCTGATAGGGTTCTCTGGAACTTGAAGTATTAGGAACGAACATAGATTTATATCAGCTGCTGTCGTGGCGCGGTTGGTTGCGCTCGAGAGCGTGACGTGTTTTGGGTCCTGGGCTCGAGACCCGGCCACGGCAGTTTGCTTTTGCAGCGCTCTGATAGGGTTCTCTGGAACTTGAAGTATTAGGAACGAACATAGATTTATATCAGCTGCTGTCGTGGCGCGGTTGGTTGCGCTCGAGAGCGTGACGTGTTTTGGGTCCTGGGCTCGAGACCCGGCCACGGCAGTTTGCTTTTGCAGCGCTCTGATAGGGTTCTCTGGAACTTGAAGTATTAGGAACGAACATAGATTTATATCAGCTGCTGTCGTGGCGCGGTTGGTTGCGCTCGAGAGCGTGACGTGTTTTGGGTCCTGGGCTCGAGACCCGGCCACGGCAGTTTGCTTTTGCAGCGCTCTGATAGGGTTCTCTGGAACTTGAAGTATTAGGAACGAACATAGATTTATATCAGCTGCTGTCGTGGCGCGGTTGGTTGCGCTCGAGAGCGTGACGTGTTTTGGGTCCTGGGCTCGAGACCCGGCCACGGCAGTTTGCTTTTGCAGCGCTCTGATAGGGTTCTCTGGAACTTGAAGTATTAGGAACGAACATAGATTTATATCAGCTGCTGTCGTGGCGCGGTTGGTTGCGCTCGAGAGCGTGACGTGTTTTGGGTCCTGGGCTCGAGACCCGGCCACGGCAGTTTGCTTTTGCAGCGCTCTGATAGGGTTCTCTGGAACTTGAAGTATTAGGAACGAACATAGATTTATATCAGCTGCTGTCGTGGCGCGGTTGGTTGCGCTCGAGAGCGTGACGTGTTTTGGGTCCTGGGCTCG
>NW_027288846.1:0-65463 GCF_037975245.1 Apostichopus japonicus | reverse complement strand
TGACGTCTTTTGCCGACCTTTACAGCAAGTGCCTACACGGGGGCTGTAAGTATTAGTTAATCGGCCTAATATCTCAGTCCATACAGTGGCGCGATGGCTCGGCGCACTGTACGAGCTGATGAGCGAGACTCTCTTTTGCATCCGTGGTTCGAACCCCGGTGATGACGTCTTTTGCCCGCCCTTTTACAGCAAGTGCCTACACGGGGAGCTGTAAGTATTAGTTAATCGGCCTAATATCTCAGTCCATACAGTGGCGCGATGGCTCGGCGCACTGTACGAGCTGATGAGCGAGACTCTCTTTTGCATCCGTGGTTCGAACCCGGGGTGATGGACGTCTTTTGCCGACCTTTTACAGCAAGTGCCTACACGGGGAGCTGTAAGTATTAGTTAATCGGCCCTAATATCTCAGTCCTTACAGTGGCGCGATGGCTCGGCGCACTGTACGAGCTGATGAGCCGAGACTCTCTTTTGCATCCGTGGTTCGAACCCCGGGTGATGACGTCTTTTGCCGACCTTTTACAGCAAGTGCCTACACGGGGAGCTGTAAGTATTAGTTAATCGGCCTAATATCTCAGTCCATACAGTGGCGCGATGGCTCGGCGCACTGTACGAGCTGATGAGCGAGACTCTCTTTTGCATCCGTGGTTCGAACCCCGGGTGATGACGTCTTTTGCCGACCTTTTACAGCAAGTGCCTACACGGGGAGCTGTAAGTATTAGTTAATCGGCCTAATATCTCAGTCCATACAGTGGCGCGATGGCTCGGCGCACTGTACGAGCTGATGAGCGAGACTCTCTTTTGCATCCGTGGTTCGAACCCCGGGTGATGACGTCTTTTGCCGACCTTTTACAGCAAGTGCCTACACGGGGAGCTGTAAGTATTAGTTAATCGGCCTAATATCTCAGTCCATACAGTGGCGCGGATGGCTCGGCGCACTGTACGAGCTGATGAGCGAGACTCTCTTTTGCATCCGTGGTTCGAACCCCGGGTGATGACGTCTTTTGCCGACCTTTTACAGCAAGTGCCTACACGGGGAGCTGTAAGTATTAGTTAATCGGCCTAATATCTCAGTCCATACAGTGGCGCGATGGCTCGGCGCACTGTACGAGCTGATGAGCGAGACTCTCTTTTGCATCCGTGGTTCGAACCCCGGGTGATGACGTCTTTTTGCCGACCTTTTACAGCAAGTGCCTACACGGGGAGCTGTAAGTATTAGTTAATCGGCCTAATATCTCAGTCCATACAGTGGCGCGATGGCTCGGCGCACTGTACGAGCTGATGAGCGAGACTCTCTTTTGCATCCGTGGTTTCGAACCCCGGGTGATGACGTCTTTTGCCGACCTTTTACAGCAAGTGCCTACACGGGGAGCTGTAAGTATTAGTTAATCGGCCTAATATCTCAGTCCATACAGTGGCGCGATGGCTCGGCGCACTGTACGAGCTGATGAGCGAGACTCTCTTTTGCATCCGTGGTTCGAACCCCGGGTGATGACGTCTTTTGCCGACCTTTTACAGCAAGTGCCTACACGGGGAGCTGTAAGTATTAGTTAATCGGCCTAATATCTCAGTCCATACAGTGGCGCGATGGCTCGGCGCACTGTACGAGCTGATGAGCGAGACTCTCTTTTGCATCCGTGGTTCGAACCCCGGGTGATGACGTCTTTTGCCGACCTTTTACAGCAAGTGCCTACACGGGGAGCTGTAAGTATTAGTTAATCGGCCTAATATCTCAGTCCATACAGTGGCGCGATGGCTCGGCGCACTGTACGAGCTGATGAGCGAGACTCTCTTTTGCATCCGTGGTTCGAACCCCGGGTGATGACGTCTTTTGCCGACCTTTTACAGCAAGTGCCTACACGGGGAGCTGTAAGTATTAGTTAATCGGCCTAATATCTCAGTCCATACAGTGGCGCGATGGCTCGGCGCACTGTACGAGCTGATGAGCGAGACTCTCTTTTGCATCCGTGGTTCGAACCCCGGGTGATGACGTCTTTTGCCGACCTTTTACAGCAAGTGCCTACACGGGGAGCTGTAAGTATTAGTTAATCGGCCTAATATCTCAGTCCATACAGTGGCGCGATGGCTCGGCGCACTGTACGAGCTGATGAGCGAGACTCTCTTTTGCATCCGTGGTTCGAACCCCGGGTGATGACGTCTTTTGCCGACCTTTTACAGCAAGTGCCTACACGGGGAGCTGTAAGTATTAGTTAATCGGCCTAATATCTCAGTCCATACAGTGGCGCGATGGCTCGGCGCACTGTACGAGCTGATGAGCGAGACTCTCTTTTGCATCCGTGGTTCGAACCCCGGGTGATGACGTCTTTTGCCGACCTTTTACAGCAAGTGCCTACACGGGGAGCTGTAAGTATTAGTTAATCGGCCTAATATCTCAGTCCATACAGTGGCGCGATGGCTCGGCGCACTGTACGAGCTGATGAGCGAGACTCTCTTTTGCATCCGTGGTTCGAACCCCGGGTGATGACGTCTTTTGCCGACCTTTTACAGCAAGTGCCTACACGGGGAGCTGTAAGTATTAGTTAATCGGCCTAATATCTCAGTCCATACAGTGGCGCGATGGCTCGGCGCACTGTACGAGCTGATGAGCGAGACTCTCTTTTGCATCCGTGGTTCGAACCCCGGGTGATGACGTCTTTTGCCGACCTTTTACAGCAAGTGCCTACACGGGGAGCTGTAAGTATTAGTTAATCGGCCTAATATCTCAGTCCATACAGTGGCGCGATGGCTCGGCGCACTGTACGAGCTGATGAGCGAGACTCTCTTTTGCATCCGTGGTTCGAACCCCGGGTGATGACGTCTTTTGCCGACCTTTTACAGCAAGTGCCTACACGGGGAGCTGTAAGTATTAGTTAATCGGCCTAATATCTCAGTCCATACAGTGGCGCGATGGCTCGGCGCACTGTACGAGCTGATGAGCGAGACTCTCTTTTGCATCCGTGGTTCGAACCCCGGGTGATGACGTCTTTTGCCGACCTTTTACAGCAAGTGCCTACACGGGGAGCTGTAAGTATTAGTTAATCGGCCTAATATCTCAGTCCATACAGTGGCGCGATGGCTCGGCGCACTGTACGAGCTGATGAGCGAGACTCTCTTTTGCATCCGTGGTTCGAACCCCGGGTGATGACGTCTTTTGCCGACCTTTTACAGCAAGTGCCTACACGGGGAGCTGTAAGTGTTAGTTAATCGGCCTAATATCTCAGTCCATACAGTGGCGCGATGGCTCGGCGCACTGTACGAGCTGATGAGCGAGACTCTCTTTTGCATCCGTGGTTCGAACCCCGGGTGATGACGTCTTTTGCCGACCTTTTACAGCAAGTGCCTACACGGGGAGCTGTAAGTGTTAGTTAATCGGCCTAATATCTCAGTCCATACAGTGGCGCGATGGCTCGGCGCACTGTACGAGCTGATGAGCGAGACTCTCTTTTGCATCCGTGGTTCGAACCCCGGGTGATGACGTCTTTTGCCGACCTTTTACAGCAAGTGCCTACACGGGGAGCTGTAAGTGTTAGTTAATCGGCCTAATATCTCAGTCCATACAGTGGCGCGATGGCTCGGCGCACTGTACGAGCTGATGAGCGAGACTCTCTTTTGCATCCGTGGTTCGAACCCCGGGTGATGACGTCTTTTGCCGACCTTTTACAGCAAGTGCCTACACGGGGAGCTGTAAGTGTTAGTTAATCGGCCTAATATCTCAGTCCATACAGTGGCGCGATGGCTCGGCGCACTGTACGAGCTGATGAGCGAGACTCTCTTTTGCATCCGTGGTTCGAACCCCGGGTGATGACGTCTTTTGCCGACCTTTTACAGCAAGTGCCTACACGGGGAGCTGTAAGTGTTAGTTAATCGGCCTAATATCTCAGTCCATACAGTGGCGCGATGGCTCGGCGCACTGTACGAGCTGATGAGCGAGACTCTCTTTTGCATCCGTGGTTCGAACCCCGGGTGATGACGTCTTTTGCCGACCTTTTACAGCAAGTGCCTACACGGGGAGCTGTAAGTGTTAGTTAATCGGCCTAATATCTCAGTCCATACAGTGGCGCGATGGCTCGGCGCACTGTACGAGCTGATGAGCGAGACTCTCTTTTGCATCCGTGGTTCGAACCCCGGGTGATGACGTCTTTTGCCGACCTTTTACAGCAAGTGCCTACACGGGGAGCTGTAAGTGTTAGTTAATCGGCCTAATATCTCAGTCCATACAGTGGCGCGATGGCTCGGCGCACTGTACGAGCTGATGAGCGAGACTCTCTTTTGCATCCGTGGTTCGAACCCCGGGTGATGACGTCTTTTGCCGACCTTTTACAGCAAGTGCCTACACGGGGAGCTGTAAGTGTTAGTTAATCGGCCTAATATCTCAGTCCATACAGTGGCGCGATGGCTCGGCGCACTGTACGAGCTGATGAGCGAGACTCTCTTTTGCATCCGTGGTTCGAACCCCGGGTGATGACGTCTTTTGCCGACCTTTTACAGCAAGTGCCTACACGGGGAGCTGTAAGTGTTAGTTAATCGGCCTAATATCTCAGTCCATACAGTGGCGCGATGGCTCGGCGCACTGTACGAGCTGATGAGCGAGACTCTCTTTTGCATCCGTGGTTCGAACCCCGGGTGATGACGTCTTTTGCCGACCTTTTACAGCAAGTGCCTACACGGGGAGCTGTAAGTGTTAGTTAATCGGCCTAATATCTCAGTCCATACAGTGGCGCGATGGCTCGGCGCACTGTACGAGCTGATGAGCGAGACTCTCTTTTGCATCCGTGGTTCGAACCCCGGGTGATGACGTCTTTTGCCGACCTTTTACAGCAAGTGCCTACACGGGGAGCTGTAAGTGTTAGTTAATCGGCCTAATATCTCAGTCCATACAGTGGCGCGATGGCTCGGCGCACTGTACGAGCTGATGAGCGAGACTCTCTTTTGCATCCGTGGTTCGAACCCCGGGTGATGACGTCTTTTGCCGACCTTTTACAGCAAGTGCCTACACGGGGAGCTGTAAGTGTTAGTTAATCGGCCTAATATCTCAGTCCATACAGTGGCGCGATGGCTCGGCGCACTGTACGAGCTGATGAGCGAGACTCTCTTTTGCATCCGTGGTTCGAACCCCGGGTGATGACGTCTTTTGCCGACCTTTTACAGCAAGTGCCTACACGGGGAGCTGTAAGTGTTAGTTAATCGGCCTAATATCTCAGTCCATACAGTGGCGCGATGGCTCGGCGCACTGTACGAGCTGATGAGCGAGACTCTCTTTTGCATCCGTGGTTCGAACCCCGGGTGATGACGTCTTTTGCCGACCTTTTACAGCAAGTGCCTACACGGGGAGCTGTAAGTGTTAGTTAATCGGCCTAATATCTCAGTCCATACAGTGGCGCGATGGCTCGGCGCACTGTACGAGCTGATGAGCGAGACTCTCTTTTGCATCCGTGGTTCGAACCCCGGGTGATGACGTCTTTTGCCGACCTTTTACAGCAAGTGCCTACACGGGGAGCTGTAAGTGTTAGTTAATCGGCCTAATATCTCAGTCCATACAGTGGCGCGATGGCTCGGCGCACTGTACGAGCTGATGAGCGAGACTCTCTTTTGCATCCGTGGTTCGAACCCCGGGTGATGACGTCTTTTGCCGACCTTTTACAGCAAGTGCCTACACGGGGAGCTGTAAGTGTTAGTTAATCGGCCTAATATCTCAGTCCATACAGTGGCGCGATGGCTCGGCGCACTGTACGAGCTGATGAGCGAGACTCTCTTTTGCATCCGTGGTTCGAACCCCGGGTGATGACGTCTTTTGCCGACCTTTTACAGCAAGTGCCTACACGGGGAGCTGTAAGTGTTAGTTAATCGGCCTAATATCTCAGTCCATACAGTGGCGCGATGGCTCGGCGCACTGTACGAGCTGATGAGCGAGACTCTCTTTTGCATCCGTGGTTCGAACCCCGGGTGATGACGTCTTTTGCCGACCTTTTACAGCAAGTGCCTACACGGGGAGCTGTAAGTGTTAGTTAATCGGCCTAATATCTCAGTCCATACAGTGGCGCGATGGCTCGGCGCACTGTACGAGCTGATGAGCGAGACTCTCTTTTGCATCCGTGGTTCGAACCCCGGGTGATGACGTCTTTTGCCGACCTTTTACAGCAAGTGCCTACACGGGGAGCTGTAAGTGTTAGTTAATCGGCCTAATATCTCAGTCCATACAGTGGCGCGATGGCTCGGCGCACTGTACGAGCTGATGAGCGAGACTCTCTTTTGCATCCGTGGTTCGAACCCCGGGTGATGACGTCTTTTGCCGACCTTTTACAGCAAGTGCCTACACGGGGAGCTGTAAGTGTTAGTTAATCGGCCTAAGATCTCAGTCCATACAGTGGCGCGATGGCTCGGCGCACTGTACGAGCTGATGAGCGAGACTCTCTTTTGCATCCGTGGTTCGAACCCCGGGTGATGACGTCTTTTGCCGACCTTTTACAGCAAGTGCCTACACGGGGAGCTGTAAGTGTTAGTTAATCGGCCTAAGATCTCAGTCCATACAGTGGCGCGATGGCTCGGCGCACTGTACGAGCTGATGAGCGAGACTCTCTTTTGCATCCGTGGTTCGAACCCCGGGTGATGACGTCTTTTGCCGACCTTTTACAGCAAGTGCCTACACGGGGAGCTGTAAGTGTTAGTTAATCGGCCTAAGATCTCAGTCCATACAGTGGCGCGATGGCTCGGCGCACTGTACGAGCTGATGAGCGAGACTCTCTTTTGCATCCGTGGTTCGAACCCCGGGTGATGACGTCTTTTGCCGACCTTTTACAGCAAGTGCCTACACGGGGAGCTGTAAGTGTTAGTTAATCGGCCTAATATCTCAGTCCATACAGTGGCGCGATGGCTCGGCGCACTGTACGAGCTGATGAGCGAGACTCTCTTTTGCATCCGTGGTTCGAACCCCGGGTGATGACGTCTTTTGCCGACCTTTTACAGCAAGTGCCTACACGGGGAGCTGTAAGTGTTAGTTAATCGGCCTAATATCTCAGTCCATACAGTGGCGCGATGGCTCGGCGCACTGTACGAGCTGATGAGCGAGACTCTCTTTTGCATCCGTGGTTCGAACCCCGGGTGATGACGTCTTTTGCCGACCTTTTACAGCAAGTGCCTACACGGGGAGCTGTAAGTGTTAGTTAATCGGCCTAATATCTCAGTCCATACAGTGGCGCGATGGCTCGGCGCACTGTACGAGCTGATGAGCGAGACTCTCTTTTGCATCCGTGGTTCGAACCCCGGGTGATGACGTCTTTTGCCGACCTTTTACAGCAAGTGCCTACACGGGGAGCTGTAAGTGTTAGTTAATCGGCCTAATATCTCAGTCCATACAGTGGCGCGATGGCTCGGCGCACTGTACGAGCTGATGAGCGAGACTCTCTTTTGCATCCGTGGTTCGAACCCCGGGTGATGACGTCTTTTGCCGACCTTTTACAGCAAGTGCCTACACGGGGAGCTGTAAGTGTTAGTTAATCGGCCTAATATCTCAGTCCATACAGTGGCGCGATGGCTCGGCGCACTGTACGAGCTGATGAGCGAGACTCTCTTTTGCATCCGTGGTTCGAACCCCGGGTGATGACGTCTTTTGCCGACCTTTTACAGCAAGTGCCTACACGGGGAGCTGTAAGTGTTAGTTAATCGGCCTAATATCTCAGTCCATACAGTGGCGCGATGGCTCGGCGCACTGTACGAGCTGATGAGCGAGACTCTCTTTTGCATCCGTGGTTCGAACCCCGGGTGATGACGTCTTTTGCCGACCTTTTACAGCAAGTGCCTACACGGGGAGCTGTAAGTGTTAGTTAATCGGCCTAATATCTCAGTCCATACAGTGGCGCGATGGCTCGGCGCACTGTACGAGCTGATGAGCGAGACTCTCTTTTGCATCCGTGGTTCGAACCCCGGGTGATGACGTCTTTTGCCGACCTTTTACAGCAAGTGCCTACACGGGGAGCTGTAAGTGTTAGTTAATCGGCCTAATATCTCAGTCCATACAGTGGCGCGATGGCTCGGCGCACTGTACGAGCTGATGAGCGAGACTCTCTTTTGCATCCGTGGTTCGAACCCCGGGTGATGACGTCTTTTGCCGACCTTTTACAGCAAGTGCCTACACGGGGAGCTGTAAGTGTTAGTTAATCGGCCTAATATCTCAGTCCATACAGTGGCGCGATGGCTCGGCGCACTGTACGAGCTGATGAGCGAGACTCTCTTTTGCATCCGTGGTTCGAACCCCGGGTGATGACGTCTTTTGCCGACCTTTTACAGCAAGTGCCTACACGGGGAGCTGTAAGTGTTAGTTAATCGGCCTAATATCTCAGTCCATACAGTGGCGCGATGGCTCGGCGCACTGTACGAGCTGATGAGCGAGACTCTCTTTTGCATCCGTGGTTCGAACCCCGGGTGATGACGTCTTTTGCCGACCTTTTACAGCAAGTGCCTACACGGGGAGCTGTAAGTGTTAGTTAATCGGCCTAATATCTCAGTCCATACAGTGGCGCGATGGCTCGGCGCACTGTACGAGCTGATGAGCGAGACTCTCTTTTGCATCCGTGGTTCGAACCCCGGGTGATGACGTCTTTTGCCGACCTTTTACAGCAAGTGCCTACACGGGGAGCTGTAAGTGTTAGTTAATCGGCCTAATATCTCAGTCCATACAGTGGCGCGATGGCTCGGCGCACTGTACGAGCTGATGAGCGAGACTCTCTTTTGCATCCGTGGTTCGAACCCCGGGTGATGACGTCTTTTGCCGACCTTTTACAGCAAGTGCCTACACGGGGAGCTGTAAGTGTTAGTTAATCGGCCTAATATCTCAGTCCATACAGTGGCGCGATGGCTCGGCGCACTGTACGAGCTGATGAGCGAGACTCTCTTTTGCATCCGTGGTTCGAACCCCGGGTGATGACGTCTTTTGCCGACCTTTTACAGCAAGTGCCTACACGGGGAGCTGTAAGTGTTAGTTAATCGGCCTAATATCTCAGTCCATACAGTGGCGCGATGGCTCGGCGCACTGTACGAGCTGATGAGCGAGACTCTCTTTTGCATCCGTGGTTCGAACCCCGGGTGATGACGTCTTTTGCCGACCTTTTACAGCAAGTGCCTACACGGGGAGCTGTAAGTGTTAGTTAATCGGCCTAATATCTCAGTCCATACAGTGGCGCGATGGCTCGGCGCACTGTACGAGCTGATGAGCGAGACTCTCTTTTGCATCCGTGGTTCGAACCCCGGGTGATGACGTCTTTTGCCGACCTTTTACAGCAAGTGCCTACACGGGGAGCTGTAAGTGTTAGTTAATCGGCCTAATATCTCAGTCCATACAGTGGCGCGATGGCTCGGCGCACTGTACGAGCTGATGAGCGAGACTCTCTTTTGCATCCGTGGTTCGAACCCCGGGTGATGACGTCTTTTGCCGACCTTTTACAGCAAGTGCCTACACGGGGAGCTGTAAGTGTTAGTTAATCGGCCTAATATCTCAGTCCATACAGTGGCGCGATGGCTCGGCGCACTGTACGAGCTGATGAGCGAGACTCTCTTTTGCATCCGTGGTTCGAACCCCGGGTGATGACGTCTTTTGCCGACCTTTTACAGCAAGTGCCTACACGGGGAGCTGTAAGTGTTAGTTAATCGGCCTAATATCTCAGTCCATACAGTGGCGCGATGGCTCGGCGCACTGTACGAGCTGATGAGCGAGACTCTCTTTTGCATCCGTGGTTCGAACCCCGGGTGATGACGTCTTTTGCCGACCTTTTACAGCAAGTGCCTACACGGGGAGCTGTAAGTGTTAGTTAATCGGCCTAATATCTCAGTCCATACAGTGGCGCGATGGCTCGGCGCACTGTACGAGCTGATGAGCGAGACTCTCTTTTGCATCCGTGGTTCGAACCCCGGGTGATGACGTCTTTTGCCGACCTTTTACAGCAAGTGCCTACACGGGGAGCTGTAAGTGTTAGTTAATCGGCCTAATATCTCAGTCCATACAGTGGCGCGATGGCTCGGCGCACTGTACGAGCTGATGAGCGAGACTCTCTTTTGCATCCGTGGTTCGAACCCCGGGTGATGACGTCTTTTGCCGACCTTTTACAGCAAGTGCCTACACGGGGAGCTGTAAGTGTTAGTTAATCGGCCTAATATCTCAGTCCATACAGTGGCGCGATGGCTCGGCGCACTGTACGAGCTGATGAGCGAGACTCTCTTTTGCATCCGTGGTTCGAACCCCGGGTGATGACGTCTTTTGCCGACCTTTTACAGCAAGTGCCTACACGGGGAGCTGTAAGTGTTAGTTAATCGGCCTAATATCTCAGTCCATACAGTGGCGCGATGGCTCGGCGCACTGTACGAGCTGATGAGCGAGACTCTCTTTTGCATCCGTGGTTCGAACCCCGGGTGATGACGTCTTTTGCCGACCTTTTACAGCAAGTGCCTACACGGGGAGCTGTAAGTGTTAGTTAATCGGCCTAATATCTCAGTCCATACAGTGGCGCGATGGCTCGGCGCACTGTACGAGCTGATGAGCGAGACTCTCTTTTGCATCCGTGGTTCGAACCCCGGGTGATGACGTCTTTTGCCGACCTTTTACAGCAAGTGCCTACACGGGGAGCTGTAAGTGTTAGTTAATCGGCCTAATATCTCAGTCCATACAGTGGCGCGATGGCTCGGCGCACTGTACGAGCTGATGAGCGAGACTCTCTTTTGCATCCGTGGTTCGAACCCCGGGTGATGACGTCTTTTGCCGACCTTTTACAGCAAGTGCCTACACGGGGAGCTGTAAGTGTTAGTTAATCGGCCTAATATCTCAGTCCATACAGTGGCGCGATGGCTCGGCGCACTGTACGAGCTGATGAGCGAGACTCTCTTTTGCATCCGTGGTTCGAACCCCGGGTGATGACGTCTTTTGCCGACCTTTTACAGCAAGTGCCTACACGGGGAGCTGTAAGTGTTAGTTAATCGGCCTAATATCTCAGTCCATACAGTGGCGCGATGGCTCGGCGCACTGTACGAGCTGATGAGCGAGACTCTCTTTTGCATCCGTGGTTCGAACCCCGGGTGATGACGTCTTTTGCCGACCTTTTACAGCAAGTGCCTACACGGGGAGCTGTAAGTGTTAGTTAATCGGCCTAATATCTCAGTCCATACAGTGGCGCGATGGCTCGGCGCACTGTACGAGCTGATGAGCGAGACTCTCTTTTGCATCCGTGGTTCGAACCCCGGGTGATGACGTCTTTTGCCGACCTTTTACAGCAAGTGCCTACACGGGGAGCTGTAAGTGTTAGTTAATCGGCCTAATATCTCAGTCCATACAGTGGCGCGATGGCTCGGCGCACTGTACGAGCTGATGAGCGAGACTCTCTTTTGCATCCGTGGTTCGAACCCCGGGTGATGACGTCTTTTGCCGACCTTTTACAGCAAGTGCCTACACGGGGAGCTGTAAGTGTTAGTTAATCGGCCTAATATCTCAGTCCATACAGTGGCGCGATGGCTCGGCGCACTGTACGAGCTGATGAGCGAGACTCTCTTTTGCATCCGTGGTTCGAACCCCGGGTGATGACGTCTTTTGCCGACCTTTTACAGCAAGTGCCTACACGGGGAGCTGTAAGTGTTAGTTAATCGGCCTAATATCTCAGTCCATACAGTGGCGCGATGGCTCGGCGCACTGTACGAGCTGATGAGCGAGACTCTCTTTTGCATCCGTGGTTCGAACCCCGGGTGATGACGTCTTTTGCCGACCTTTTACAGCAAGTGCCTACACGGGGAGCTGTAAGTGTTAGTTAATCGGCCTAATATCTCAGTCCATACAGTGGCGCGATGGCTCGGCGCACTGTACGAGCTGATGAGCGAGACTCTCTTTTGCATCCGTGGTTCGAACCCCGGGTGATGACGTCTTTTGCCGACCTTTTACAGCAAGTGCCTACACGGGGAGCTGTAAGTGTTAGTTAATCGGCCTAATATCTCAGTCCATACAGTGGCGCGATGGCTCGGCGCACTGTACGAGCTGATGAGCGAGACTCTCTTTTGCATCCGTGGTTCGAACCCCGGGTGATGACGTCTTTTGCCGACCTTTTACAGCAAGTGCCTACACGGGGAGCTGTAAGTGTTAGTTAATCGGCCTAATATCTCAGTCCATACAGTGGCGCGATGGCTCGGCGCACTGTACGAGCTGATGAGCGAGACTCTCTTTTGCATCCGTGGTTCGAACCCCGGGTGATGACGTCTTTTGCCGACCTTTTACAGCAAGTGCCTACACGGGGAGCTGTAAGTGTTAGTTAATCGGCCTAATATCTCAGTCCATACAGTGGCGCGATGGCTCGGCGCACTGTACGAGCTGATGAGCGAGACTCTCTTTTGCATCCGTGGTTCGAACCCCGGGTGATGACGTCTTTTGCCGACCTTTTACAGCAAGTGCCTACACGGGGAGCTGTAAGTGTTAGTTAATCGGCCTAATATCTCAGTCCATACAGTGGCGCGATGGCTCGGCGCACTGTACGAGCTGATGAGCGAGACTCTCTTTTGCATCCGTGGTTCGAACCCCGGGTGATGACGTCTTTTGCCGACCTTTTACAGCAAGTGCCTACACGGGGAGCTGTAAGTGTTAGTTAATCGGCCTAATATCTCAGTCCATACAGTGGCGCGATGGCTCGGCGCACTGTACGAGCTGATGAGCGAGACTCTCTTTTGCATCCGTGGTTCGAACCCCGGGTGATGACGTCTTTTGCCGACCTTTTACAGCAAGTGCCTACACGGGGAGCTGTAAGTGTTAGTTAATCGGCCTAATATCTCAGTCCATACAGTGGCGCGATGGCTCGGCGCACTGTACGAGCTGATGAGCGAGACTCTCTTTTGCATCCGTGGTTCGAACCCCGGGTGATGACGTCTTTTGCCGACCTTTTACAGCAAGTGCCTACACGGGGAGCTGTAAGTGTTAGTTAATCGGCCTAATATCTCAGTCCATACAGTGGCGCGATGGCTCGGCGCACTGTACGAGCTGATGAGCGAGACTCTCTTTTGCATCCGTGGTTCGAACCCCGGGTGATGACGTCTTTTGCCGACCTTTTACAGCAAGTGCCTACACGGGGAGCTGTAAGTGTTAGTTAATCGGCCTAATATCTCAGTCCATACAGTGGCGCGATGGCTCGGCGCACTGTACGAGCTGATGAGCGAGACTCTCTTTTGCATCCGTGGTTCGAACCCCGGGTGATGACGTCTTTTGCCGACCTTTTACAGCAAGTGCCTACACGGGGAGCTGTAAGTGTTAGTTAATCGGCCTAATATCTCAGTCCATACAGTGGCGCGATGGCTCGGCGCACTGTACGAGCTGATGAGCGAGACTCTCTTTTGCATCCGTGGTTCGAACCCCGGGTGATGACGTCTTTTGCCGACCTTTTACAGCAAGTGCCTACACGGGGAGCTGTAAGTGTTAGTTAATCGGCCTAATATCTCAGTCCATACAGTGGCGCGATGGCTCGGCGCACTGTACGAGCTGATGAGCGAGACTCTCTTTTGCATCCGTGGTTCGAACCCCGGGTGATGACGTCTTTTGCCGACCTTTTACAGCAAGTGCCTACACGGGGAGCTGTAAGTGTTAGTTAATCGGCCTAATATCTCAGTCCATACAGTGGCGCGATGGCTCGGCGCACTGTACGAGCTGATGAGCGAGACTCTCTTTTGCATCCGTGGTTCGAACCCCGGGTGATGACGTCTTTTGCCGACCTTTTACAGCAAGTGCCTACACGGGGAGCTGTAAGTGTTAGTTAATCGGCCTAATATCTCAGTCCATACAGTGGCGCGATGGCTCGGCGCACTGTACGAGCTGATGAGCGAGACTCTCTTTTGCATCCGTGGTTCGAACCCCGGGTGATGACGTCTTTTGCCGACCTTTTACAGCAAGTGCCTACACGGGGAGCTGTAAGTGTTAGTTAATCGGCCTAATATCTCAGTCCATACAGTGGCGCGATGGCTCGGCGCACTGTACGAGCTGATGAGCGAGACTCTCTTTTGCATCCGTGGTTCGAACCCCGGGTGATGACGTCTTTTGCCGACCTTTTACAGCAAGTGCCTACACGGGGAGCTGTAAGTGTTAGTTAATCGGCCTAATATCTCAGTCCATACAGTGGCGCGATGGCTCGGCGCACTGTACGAGCTGATGAGCGAGACTCTCTTTTGCATCCGTGGTTCGAACCCCGGGTGATGACGTCTTTTGCCGACCTTTTACAGCAAGTGCCTACACGGGGAGCTGTAAGTGTTAGTTAATCGGCCTAATATCTCAGTCCATACAGTGGCGCGATGGCTCGGCGCACTGTACGAGCTGATGAGCGAGACTCTCTTTTGCATCCGTGGTTCGAACCCCGGGTGATGACGTCTTTTGCCGACCTTTTACAGCAAGTGCCTACACGGGGAGCTGTAAGTGTTAGTTAATCGGCCTAATATCTCAGTCCATACAGTGGCGCGATGGCTCGGCGCACTGTACGAGCTGATGAGCGAGACTCTCTTTTGCATCCGTGGTTCGAACCCCGGGTGATGACGTCTTTTGCCGACCTTTTACAGCAAGTGCCTACACGGGGAGCTGTAAGTGTTAGTTAATCGGCCTAATATCTCAGTCCATACAGTGGCGCGATGGCTCGGCGCACTGTACGAGCTGATGAGCGAGACTCTCTTTTGCATCCGTGGTTCGAACCCCGGGTGATGACGTCTTTTGCCGACCTTTTACAGCAAGTGCCTACACGGGGAGCTGTAAGTGTTAGTTAATCGGCCTAATATCTCAGTCCATACAGTGGCGCGATGGCTCGGCGCACTGTACGAGCTGATGAGCGAGACTCTCTTTTGCATCCGTGGTTCGAACCCCGGGTGATGACGTCTTTTGCCGACCTTTTACAGCAAGTGCCTACACGGGGAGCTGTAAGTGTTAGTTAATCGGCCTAATATCTCAGTCCATACAGTGGCGCGATGGCTCGGCGCACTGTACGAGCTGATGAGCGAGACTCTCTTTTGCATCCGTGGTTCGAACCCCGGGTGATGACGTCTTTTGCCGACCTTTTACAGCAAGTGCCTACACGGGGAGCTGTAAGTGTTAGTTAATCGGCCTAATATCTCAGTCCATACAGTGGCGCGATGGCTCGGCGCACTGTACGAGCTGATGAGCGAGACTCTCTTTTGCATCCGTGGTTCGAACCCCGGGTGATGACGTCTTTTGCCGACCTTTTACAGCAAGTGCCTACACGGGGAGCTGTAAGTGTTAGTTAATCGGCCTAATATCTCAGTCCATACAGTGGCGCGATGGCTCGGCGCACTGTACGAGCTGATGAGCGAGACTCTCTTTTGCATCCGTGGTTCGAACCCCGGGTGATGACGTCTTTTGCCGACCTTTTACAGCAAGTGCCTACACGGGGAGCTGTAAGTGTTAGTTAATCGGCCTAATATCTCAGTCCATACAGTGGCGCGATGGCTCGGCGCACTGTACGAGCTGATGAGCGAGACTCTCTTTTGCATCCGTGGTTCGAACCCCGGGTGATGACGTCTTTTGCCGACCTTTTACAGCAAGTGCCTACACGGGGAGCTGTAAGTGTTAGTTAATCGGCCTAATATCTCAGTCCATACAGTGGCGCGATGGCTCGGCGCACTGTACGAGCTGATGAGCGAGACTCTCTTTTGCATCCGTGGTTCGAACCCCGGGTGATGACGTCTTTTGCCGACCTTTTACAGCAAGTGCCTACACGGGGAGCTGTAAGTGTTAGTTAATCGGCCTAATATCTCAGTCCATACAGTGGCGCGATGGCTCGGCGCACTGTACGAGCTGATGAGCGAGACTCTCTTTTGCATCCGTGGTTCGAACCCCGGGTGATGACGTCTTTTGCCGACCTTTTACAGCAAGTGCCTACACGGGGAGCTGTAAGTGTTAGTTAATCGGCCTAATATCTCAGTCCATACAGTGGCGCGATGGCTCGGCGCACTGTACGAGCTGATGAGCGAGACTCTCTTTTGCATCCGTGGTTCGAACCCCGGGTGATGACGTCTTTTGCCGACCTTTTACAGCAAGTGCCTACACGGGGAGCTGTAAGTGTTAGTTAATCGGCCTAATATCTCAGTCCATACAGTGGCGCGATGGCTCGGCGCACTGTACGAGCTGATGAGGCGAGACTCTCTTTTGCATCCGTGGTTCGAACCCCGGTGATGACGTCTTTTGCCGACCTTTTACAGCAAGTGCCTACACGGGGAGCTGTAAGTGTTAGTTAATCGGCCTAATATCTCAGTCCATACAGTGGCGCGATGGCTCGGCGCACTGTACGAGCTGATGAGCGAGACTCTCTTTTGCATCCCGTGGTTCGAACCCCGGGTGATGACGTCTTTTGCCGACCTTTTACAGCAAGTGCCTACACGGGGAGCTGTAAGTGTTAGTTAATCGGCCTAATATCTCAGTCCATACAGTGGCGCGATGGCTCGGCGCACTGTACGAGCTGATGAGCGAGACTCTCTTTTGCATCCGTGGTTCGAACCCCCGGTGATGACGTCTTTTGCCGACCTTTTACAGCAAGTGCCTACACGGGGAGCTGTAAGTATTAGTTATCGGCCTAATATCTCAGTCCCATACAGTGGCGCGATGGCTCGGCGCACTGTACGAGCTGATGAGCGAGTCTCTCTTTGCATCCGTGGTTCGACCCCGGGTGATGACGTCTTTTGCCGACCTTTTTACAGCAAGTGCCTACACGGGGAGCTGTAAGTATTAGTTAATCGGCCTAATATCTCAGTCCATACAGTGGCGCGATGGCTCGGCGCACTGTACGAGCTGATGAGCGAGACTCTCTTTTGCATCCGTGGTTCGAACCCCGGGTGATGACGTCTTTTGCCGACCTTTTACAGCAAGTGCCTACACGGGGAGCTGTAAGTATTAGTTAATCGGCCTAATATCTCAGTCCATACAGTGGCGCGATGGCTCGGCGCACTGTACGAGCTGATGAGCGAGACTCTCTTTTGCATCCGTGGTTCGAACCCCGGGTGATGACGTCTTTTGCCGACCTTTTACAGCAAGTGCCTACACGGGGAGCTGTAAGTATTAGTTAATCGGCCTAATATCTCAGTCCATACAGTGGCGCGATGGCTCGGCGCACTGTACGAGCTGATGAGCGAGACTCTCTTTTGCATCCGTGGTTCGAACCCCGGGTGATGACGTCTTTTGCCGACCTTTTACAGCAAGTGCCTACACGGGGAGCTGTAAGTATTAGTTAATCGGCCTAATATCTCAGTCCATACAGTGGCGCGATGGCTCGGCGCACTGTACGAGCTGATGAGCGAGACTCTCTTTTGCATCCGTGGTTCGAACCCCGGGTGATGACGTCTTTTGCCGACCTTTTACAGCAAGTGCCTACACGGGGAGCTGTAAGTATTAGTTAATCGGCCTAATATCTCAGTCCATACAGTGGCGCGATGGCTCGGCGCACTGTACGAGCTGATGAGCGAGACTCTCTTTTGCATCCGTGGTTCGAACCCCGGGTGATGACGTCTTTTGCCGACCTTTTACAGCAAGTGCCTACACGGGGAGCTGTAAGTATTAGTTAATCGGCCTAATATCTCAGTCCATACAGTGGCGCGATGGCTCGGCGCACTGTACGAGCTGATGAGCGAGACTCTCTTTTGCATCCGTGGTTCGAACCCCGGGTGATGACGTCTTTTGCCGACCTTTTACAGCAAGTGCCTACACGGGGAGCTGTAAGTATTAGTTAATCGGCCTAATATCTCAGTCCATACAGTGGCGCGATGGCTCGGCGCACTGTACGAGCTGATGAGCGAGACTCTCTTTTGCATCCGTGGTTCGAACCCCGGGTGATGACGTCTTTTGCCGACCTTTTACAGCAAGTGCCTACACGGGGAGCTGTAAGTATTAGTTAATCGGCCTAATATCTCAGTCCATACAGTGGCGCGATGGCTCGGCGCACTGTACGAGCTGATGAGCGAGACTCTCTTTTGCATCCGTGGTTCGAACCCCGGGTGATGACGTCTTTTGCCGACCTTTTACAGCAAGTGCCTACACGGGGAGCTGTAAGTATTAGTTAATCGGCCTAATATCTCAGTCCATACAGTGGCGCGATGGCTCGGCGCACTGTACGAGCTGATGAGCGAGACTCTCTTTTGCATCCGTGGTTCGAACCCCGGGTGATGACGTCTTTTGCCGACCTTTTACAGCAAGTGCCTACACGGGGAGCTGTAAGTATTAGTTAATCGGCCTAATATCTCAGTCCATACAGTGGCGCGATGGCTCGGCGCACTGTACGAGCTGATGAGCGAGACTCTCTTTTGCATCCGTGGTTCGAACCCCGGGTGATGACGTCTTTTGCCGACCTTTTACAGCAAGTGCCTACACGGGGAGCTGTAAGTATTAGTTAATCGGCCTAATATCTCAGTCCATACAGTGGCGCGATGGCTCGGCGCACTGTACGAGCTGATGAGCGAGACTCTCTTTTGCATCCGTGGTTCGAACCCCGGGTGATGACGTCTTTTGCCGACCTTTTACAGCAAGTGCCTACACGGGGAGCTGTAAGTATTAGTTAATCGGCCTAATATCTCAGTCCATACAGTGGCGCGATGGCTCGGCGCACTGTACGAGCTGATGAGCGAGACTCTCTTTTGCATCCGTGGTTCGAACCCCGGGTGATGACGTCTTTTGCCGACCTTTTACAGCAAGTGCCTACACGGGGAGCTGTAAGTATTAGTTAATCGGCCTAATATCTCAGTCCATACAGTGGCGCGATGGCTCGGCGCACTGTACGAGCTGATGAGCGAGACTCTCTTTTGCATCCGTGGTTCGAACCCCGGGTGATGACGTCTTTTGCCGACCTTTTACAGCAAGTGCCTACACGGGGAGCTGTAAGTATTAGTTAATCGGCCTAATATCTCAGTCCATACAGTGGCGCGATGGCTCGGCGCACTGTACGAGCTGATGAGCGAGACTCTCTTTTGCATCCGTGGTTCGAACCCCGGGTGATGACGTCTTTTGCCGACCTTTTACAGCAAGTGCCTACACGGGGAGCTGTAAGTATTAGTTAATCGGCCTAATATCTCAGTCCATACAGTGGCGCGATGGCTCGGCGCACTGTACGAGCTGATGAGCGAGACTCTCTTTTGCATCCGTGGTTCGAACCCCGGGTGATGACGTCTTTTGCCGACCTTTTACAGCAAGTGCCTACACGGGGAGCTGTAAGTATTAGTTAATCGGCCTAATATCTCAGTCCATACAGTGGCGCGATGGCTCGGCGCACTGTACGAGCTGATGAGCGAGACTCTCTTTTGCATCCGTGGTTCGAACCCCGGGTGATGACGTCTTTTGCCGACCTTTTACAGCAATTGCCTACACGGGGAGCTGTAAGTATTAGTTAATCGGCCTAATATCTCAGTCCATACAGTGGCGCGATGGCTCGGCGCACTGTACGAGCTGATGAGCGAGACTCTCTTTTGCATCCGTGGTTCGAACCCCGGGTGATGACGTCTTTTGCCGACCTTTTACAGCAATTGCCTACACGGGGAGCTGTAAGTATTAGTTAATCGGCCTAATATCTCAGTCCATACAGTGGCGCGATGGCTCGGCGCACTGTACGAGCTGATGAGCGAGACTCTCTTTTGCATCCGTGGTTCGAACCCCGGGTGATGACGTCTTTTGCCGACCTTTTACAGCAAGTGCCTACACGGGGAGCTGTAAGTATTAGTTAATCGGCCTAATATCTCAGTCCATACAGTGGCGCGATGGCTCGGCGCACTGTACGAGCTGATGAGCGAGACTCTCTTTTGCATCCGTGGTTCGAACCCCGGGTGATGACGTCTTTTGCCGACCTTTTACAGCAAGTGCCTACACGGGGAGCTGTAAGTATTAGTTAATCGGCCTAATATCTCAGTCCATACAGTGGCGCGATGGCTCGGCGCACTGTACGAGCTGATGAGCGAGACTCTCTTTTGCATCCGTGGTTCGAACCCCGGGTGATGACGTCTTTTGCCGACCTTTTACAGCAAGTGCCTACACGGGGAGCTGTAAGTATTAGTTAATCGGCCTAATATCTCAGTCCATACAGTGGCGCGATGGCTCGGCGCACTGTACGAGCTGATGAGCGAGACTCTCTTTTGCATCCGTGGTTCGAACCCCGGGTGATGACGTCTTTTGCCGACCTTTTACAGCAAGTGCCTACACGGGGAGCTGTAAGTATTAGTTAATCGGCCTAATATCTCAGTCCATACAGTGGCGCGATGGCTCGGCGCACTGTACGAGCTGATGAGCGAGACTCTCTTTTGCATCCGTGGTTCGAACCCCGGGTGATGACGTCTTTTGCCGACCTTTTACAGCAAGTGCCTACACGGGGAGCTGTAAGTATTAGTTAATCGGCCTAATATCTCAGTCCATACAGTGGCGCGATGGCTCGGCGCACTGTACGAGCTGATGAGCGAGACTCTCTTTTGCATCCGTGGTTCGAACCCCGGGTGATGACGTCTTTTGCCGACCTTTTACAGCAAGTGCCTACACGGGGAGCTGTAAGTATTAGTTAATCGGCCTAATATCTCAGTCCATACAGTGGCGCGATGGCTCGGCGCACTGTACGAGCTGATGAGCGAGACTCTCTTTTGCATCCGTGGTTCGAACCCCGGGTGATGACGTCTTTTGCCGACCTTTTACAGCAAGTGCCTACACGGGGAGCTGTAAGTATTAGTTAATCGGCCTAATATCTCAGTCCATACAGTGGCGCGATGGCTCGGCGCACTGTACGAGCTGATGAGCGAGACTCTCTTTTGCATCCGTGGTTCGAACCCCGGGTGATGACGTCTTTTGCCGACCTTTTACAGCAAGTGCCTACACGGGGAGCTGTAAGTATTAGTTAATCGGCCTAATATCTCAGTCCATACAGTGGCGCGATGGCTCGGCGCACTGTACGAGCTGATGAGCGAGACTCTCTTTTGCATCCGTGGTTCGAACCCCGGGTGATGACGTCTTTTGCCGACCTTTTACAGCAAGTGCCTACACGGGGAGCTGTAAGTATTAGTTAATCGGCCTAATATCTCAGTCCATACAGTGGCGCGATGGCTCGGCGCACTGTACGAGCTGATGAGCGAGACTCTCTTTTGCATCCGTGGTTCGAACCCCGGGTGATGACGTCTTTTGCCGACCTTTTACAGCAAGTGCCTACACGGGGAGCTGTAAGTATTAGTTAATCGGCCTAATATCTCAGTCCATACAGTGGCGCGATGGCTCGGCGCACTGTACGAGCTGATGAGCGAGACTCTCTTTTGCATCCGTGGTTCGAACCCCGGGTGATGACGTCTTTTGCCGACCTTTTACAGCAAGTGCCTACACGGGGAGCTGTAAGTATTAGTTAATCGGCCTAATATCTCAGTCCATACAGTGGCGCGATGGCTCGGCGCACTGTACGAGCTGATGAGCGAGACTCTCTTTTGCATCCGTGGTTCGAACCCCGGGTGATGACGTCTTTTGCCGACCTTTTACAGCAAGTGCCTACACGGGGAGCTGTAAGTATTAGTTAATCGGCCTAATATCTCAGTCCATACAGTGGCGCGATGGCTCGGCGCACTGTACGAGCTGATGAGCGAGACTCTCTTTTGCATCCGTGGTTCGAACCCCGGGTGATGACGTCTTTTGCCGACCTTTTACAGCAAGTGCCTACACGGGGAGCTGTAAGTATTAGTTAATCGGCCTAATATCTCAGTCCATACAGTGGCGCGATGGCTCGGCGCACTGTACGAGCTGATGAGCGAGACTCTCTTTTGCATCCGTGGTTCGAACCCCGGGTGATGACGTCTTTTGCCGACCTTTTACAGCAAGTGCCTACACGGGGAGCTGTAAGTATTAGTTAATCGGCCTAATATCTCAGTCCATACAGTGGCGCGATGGCTCGGCGCACTGTACGAGCTGATGAGCGAGACTCTCTTTTGCATCCGTGGTTCGAACCCCGGGTGATGACGTCTTTTGCCGACCTTTTACAGCAAGTGCCTACACGGGGAGCTGTAAGTATTAGTTAATCGGCCTAATATCTCAGTCCATACAGTGGCGCGATGGCTCGGCGCACTGTACGAGCTGATGAGCGAGACTCTCTTTTGCATCCGTGGTTCGAACCCCGGGTGATGACGTCTTTTGCCGACCTTTTACAGCAAGTGCCTACACGGGGAGCTGTAAGTATTAGTTAATCGGCCTAATATCTCAGTCCATACAGTGGCGCGATGGCTCGGCGCACTGTACGAGCTGATGAGCGAGACTCTCTTTTGCATCCGTGGTTCGAACCCCGGGTGATGACGTCTTTTGCCGACCTTTTACAGCAAGTGCCTACACGGGGAGCTGTAAGTATTAGTTAATCGGCCTAATATCTCAGTCCATACAGTGGCGCGATGGCTCGGCGCACTGTACGAGCTGATGAGCGAGACTCTCTTTTGCATCCGTGGTTCGAACCCCGGGTGATGACGTCTTTTGCCGACCTTTTACAGCAAGTGCCTACACGGGGAGCTGTAAGTATTAGTTAATCGGCCTAATATCTCAGTCCATACAGTGGCGCGATGGCTCGGCGCACTGTACGAGCTGATGAGCGAGACTCTCTTTTGCATCCGTGGTTCGAACCCCGGGTGATGACGTCTTTTGCCGACCTTTTACAGCAAGTGCCTACACGGGGAGCTGTAAGTATTAGTTAATCGGCCTAATATCTCAGTCCATACAGTGGCGCGATGGCTCGGCGCACTGTACGAGCTGATGAGCGAGACTCTCTTTTGCATCCGTGGTTCGAACCCCGGGTGATGACGTCTTTTGCCGACCTTTTACAGCAAGTGCCTACACGGGGAGCTGTAAGTATTAGTTAATCGGCCTAATATCTCAGTCCATACAGTGGCGCGATGGCTCGGCGCACTGTACGAGCTGATGAGCGAGACTCTCTTTTGCATCCGTGGTTCGAACCCCGGGTGATGACGTCTTTTGCCGACCTTTTACAGCAAGTGCCTACACGGGGAGCTGTAAGTATTAGTTAATCGGCCTAATATCTCAGTCCATACAGTGGCGCGATGGCTCGGCGCACTGTACGAGCTGATGAGCGAGACTCTCTTTTGCATCCGTGGTTCGAACCCCGGGTGATGACGTCTTTTGCCGACCTTTTACAGCAAGTGCCTACACGGGGAGCTGTAAGTATTAGTTAATCGGCCTAATATCTCAGTCCATACAGTGGCGCGATGGCTCGGCGCACTGTACGAGCTGATGAGCGAGACTCTCTTTTGCATCCGTGGTTCGAACCCCGGGTGATGACGTCTTTTGCCGACCTTTTACAGCAAGTGCCTACACGGGGAGCTGTAAGTATTAGTTAATCGGCCTAATATCTCAGTCCATACAGTGGCGCGATGGCTCGGCGCACTGTACGAGCTGATGAGCGAGACTCTCTTTTGCATCCGTGGTTCGAACCCCGGGTGATGACGTCTTTTGCCGACCTTTTACAGCAAGTGCCTACACGGGGAGCTGTAAGTATTAGTTAATCGGCCTAATATCTCAGTCCATACAGTGGCGCGATGGCTCGGCGCACTGTACGAGCTGATGAGCGAGACTCTCTTTTGCATCCGTGGTTCGAACCCCGGGTGATGACGTCTTTTGCCGACCTTTTACAGCAAGTGCCTACACGGGGAGCTGTAAGTATTAGTTAATCGGCCTAATATCTCAGTCCATACAGTGGCGCGATGGCTCGGCGCACTGTACGAGCTGATGAGCGAGACTCTCTTTTGCATCCGTGGTTCGAACCCCGGGTGATGACGTCTTTTGCCGACCTTTTACAGCAAGTGCCTACACGGGGAGCTGTAAGTATTAGTTAATCGGCCTAATATCTCAGTCCATACAGTGGCGCGATGGCTCGGCGCACTGTACGAGCTGATGAGCGAGACTCTCTTTTGCATCCGTGGTTCGAACCCCGGGTGATGACGTCTTTTGCCGACCTTTTACAGCAAGTGCCTACACGGGGAGCTGTAAGTATTAGTTAATCGGCCTAATATCTCAGTCCATACAGTGGCGCGATGGCTCGGCGCACTGTACGAGCTGATGAGCGAGACTCTCTTTTGCATCCGTGGTTCGAACCCCGGGTGATGACGTCTTTTGCCGACCTTTTACAGCAAGTGCCTACACGGGGAGCTGTAAGTATTAGTTAATCGGCCTAATATCTCAGTCCATACAGTGGCGCGATGGCTCGGCGCACTGTACGAGCTGATGAGCGAGACTCTCTTTTGCATCCGTGGTTCGAACCCCGGGTGATGACGTCTTTTGCCGACCTTTTACAGCAAGTGCCTACACGGGGAGCTGTAAGTATTAGTTAATCGGCCTAATATCTCAGTCCATACAGTGGCGCGATGGCTCGGCGCACTGTACGAGCTGATGAGCGAGACTCTCTTTTGCATCCGTGGTTCGAACCCCGGGTGATGACGTCTTTTGCCGACCTTTTACAGCAAGTGCCTACACGGGGAGCTGTAAGTATTAGTTAATCGGCCTAATATCTCAGTCCATACAGTGGCGCGATGGCTCGGCGCACTGTACGAGCTGATGAGCGAGACTCTCTTTTGCATCCGTGGTTCGAACCCCGGGTGATGACGTCTTTTGCCGACCTTTTACAGCAAGTGCCTACACGGGGAGCTGTAAGTATTAGTTAATCGGCCTAATATCTCAGTCCATACAGTGGCGCGATGGCTCGGCGCACTGTACGAGCTGATGAGCGAGACCCTCTTTTGCATCCGTGGTTCGAACCCCGGGTGATGACGTCTTTTGCCGACCTTTTACAGCAAGTGCCTACACGGGGAGCTGTAAGTATTAGTTAATCGGCCTAATATCTCAGTCCATACAGTGGCGCGATGGCTCGGCGCACTGTACGAGCTGATGAGCGAGACCCTCTTTTGCATCCGTGGTTCGAACCCCGGGTGATGACGTCTTTTGCCGACCTTTTACAGCAAGTGCCTACACGGGGAGCTGTAAGTATTAGTTAATCGGCCTAATATCTCAGTCCATACAGTGGCGCGATGGCTCGGCGCACTGTACGAGCTGATGAGCGAGACCCTCTTTTGCATCCGTGGTTCGAACCCCGGGTGATGACGTCTTTTGCCGACCTTTTACACAAGTGCCTACACGGGGAGCTGTAAGTATTAGTTAATCGGCCTAATATCTCAGTCCATACAGTGGCGCGATGGCTCGGCGCACTGTACGAGCTGATGAGCGAGACTCTCTTTTGCATCCGTGGTTCGAACCCCGGGTGATGACGTCTTTTGCCGACCTTTTACAGCAAGTGCCTACACGGGGAGCTGTAAGTATTAGTTAATCGGCCTAATATCTCAGTCCATACAGTGGCGCGATGGCTCGGCGCACTGTACGAGCTGATGAGCGAGACTCTCTTTTGCATCCGTGGTTCGAACCCCGGGTGATGACGTCTTTTGCCGACCTTTTACAGCAAGTGCCTACACGGGGAGCTGTAAGTATTAGTTAATCGGCCTAATATCTCAGTCCATACAGTGGCGCGATGGCTCGGCGCACTGTACGAGCTGATGAGCGAGACTCTCTTTTGCATCCGTGGTTCGAACCCCGGGTGATGACGTCTTTTGCCGACCTTTTACAGCAAGTGCCTACACGGGGAGCTGTAAGTATTAGTTAATCGGCCTAATATCTCAGTCCATACAGTGGCGCGATGGCTCGGCGCACTGTACGAGCTGATGAGCGAGACTCTCTTTTGCATCCGTGGTTCGAACCCCGGGTGATGACGTCTTTTGCCGACCTTTTACAGCAAGTGCCTACACGGGGAGCTGTAAGTATTAGTTAATCGGCCTAATATCTCAGTCCATACAGTGGCGCGATGGCTCGGCGCACTGTACGAGCTGATGAGCGAGACTCTCTTTTGCATCCGTGGTTCGAACCCCGGGTGATGACGTCTTTTGCCGACCTTTTACAGCAAGTGCCTACACGGGGAGCTGTAAGTATTAGTTAATCGGCCTAATATCTCAGTCCATACAGTGGCGCGATGGCTCGGCGCACTGTACGAGCTGATGAGCGAGACTCTCTTTTGCATCCGTGGTTCGAACCCCGGGTGATGACGTCTTTTGCCGACCTTTTACAGCAAGTGCCTACACGGGGAGCTGTAAGTATTAGTTAATCGGCCTAATATCTCAGTCCATACAGTGGCGCGATGGCTCGGCGCACTGTACGAGCTGATGAGCGAGACTCTCTTTTGCATCCGTGGTTCGAACCCCGGGTGATGACGTCTTTTGCCGACCTTTTACAGCAAGTGCCTACACGGGGAGCTGTAAGTATTAGTTAATCGGCCTAATATCTCAGTCCATACAGTGGCGCGATGGCTCGGCGCACTGTACGAGCTGATGAGCGAGACTCTCTTTTGCATCCGTGGTTCGAACCCCGGGTGATGACGTCTTTTGCCGACCTTTTACAGCAAGTGCCTACACGGGGAGCTGTAAGTATTAGTTAATCGGCCTAATATCTCAGTCCATACAGTGGCGCGATGGCTCGGCGCACTGTACGAGCTGATGAGCGAGACTCTCTTTTGCATCCGTGGTTCGAACCCCGGGTGATGACGTCTTTTGCCGACCTTTTACAGCAAGTGCCTACACGGGGAGCTGTAAGTATTAGTTAATCGGCCTAATATCTCAGTCCATACAGTGGCGCGATGGCTCGGCGCACTGTACGAGCTGATGAGCGAGACTCTCTTTTGCATCCGTGGTTCGAACCCCGGGTGATGACGTCTTTTGCCGACCTTTTACAGCAAGTGCCTACACGGGGAGCTGTAAGTATTAGTTAATCGGCCTAATATCTCAGTCCATACAGTGGCGCGATGGCTCGGCGCACTGTACGAGCTGATGAGCGAGACTCTCTTTTGCATCCGTGGTTCGAACCCCGGGTGATGACGTCTTTTGCCGACCTTTTACAGCAAGTGCCTACACGGGGAGCTGTAAGTATTAGTTAATCGGCCTAATATCTCAGTCCATACAGTGGCGCGATGGCTCGGCGCACTGTACGAGCTGATGAGCGAGACTCTCTTTTGCATCCGTGGTTCGAACCCCGGGTGATGACGTCTTTTGCCGACCTTTTACAGCAAGTGCCTACACGGGGAGCTGTAAGTATTAGTTAATCGGCCTAATATCTCAGTCCATACAGTGGCGCGATGGCTCGGCGCACTGTACGAGCTGATGAGCGAGACTCTCTTTTGCATCCGTGGTTCGAACCCCGGGTGATGACGTCTTTTGCCGACCTTTTACAGCAAGTGCCTACACGGGGAGCTGTAAGTATTAGTTAATCGGCCTAATATCTCAGTCCATACAGTGGCGCGATGGCTCGGCGCACTGTACGAGCTGATGAGCGAGACTCTCTTTTGCATCCGTGGTTCGAACCCCGGGTGATGACGTCTTTTGCCGACCTTTTACAGCAAGTGCCTACACGGGGAGCTGTAAGTATTAGTTAATCGGCCTAATATCTCAGTCCATACAGTGGCGCGATGGCTCGGCGCACTGTACGAGCTGATGAGCGAGACTCTCTTTTGCATCCGTGGTTCGAACCCCGGGTGATGACGTCTTTTGCCGACCTTTTACAGCAAGTGCCTACACGGGGAGCTGTAAGTATTAGTTAATCGGCCTAATATCTCAGTCCATACAGTGGCGCGATGGCTCGGCGCACTGTACGAGCTGATGAGCGAGACTCTCTTTTGCATCCGTGGTTCGAACCCCGGGTGATGACGTCTTTTGCCGACCTTTTACAGCAAGTGCCTACACGGGGAGCTGTAAGTATTAGTTAATCGGCCTAATATCTCAGTCCATACAGTGGCGCGATGGCTCGGCGCACTGTACGAGCTGATGAGCGAGACCCTCTTTTGCATCCGTGGTTCGAACCCCGGGTGATGACGTCTTTTGCCGACCTTTTACAGCAAGTGCCTACACGGGGAGCTGTAAGTATTAGTTAATCGGCCTAATATCTCAGTCCATACAGTGGCGCGATGGCTCGGCGCACTGTACGAGCTGATGAGCGAGACCCTCTTTTGCATCCGTGGTTCGAACCCCGGGTGATGACGTCTTTTGCCGACCTTTTACAGCAAGTGCCTACACGGGGAGCTGTAAGTATTAGTTAATCGGCCTAATATCTCAGTCCATACAGTGGCGCGATGGCTCGGCGCACTGTACGAGCTGATGAGCGAGACCCTCTTTTGCATCCGTGGTTCGAACCCCGGGTGATGACGTCTTTTGCCGACCTTTTACACAAGTGCCTACACGGGGAGCTGTAAGTATTAGTTAATCGGCCTAATATCTCAGTCCATACAGTGGCGCGATGGCTCGGCGCACTGTACGAGCTGATGAGCGAGACTCTCTTTTGCATCCGTGGTTCGAACCCCGGGTGATGACGTCTTTTGCCGACCTTTTACAGCAAGTGCCTACACGGGGAGCTGTAAGTATTAGTTAATCGGCCTAATATCTCAGTCCATACAGTGGCGCGATGGCTCGGCGCACTGTACGAGCTGATGAGCGAGACTCTCTTTTGCATCCGTGGTTCGAACCCCGGGTGATGACGTCTTTTGCCGACCTTTTACAGCAAGTGCCTACACGGGGAGCTGTAAGTATTAGTTAATCGGCCTAATATCTCAGTCCATACAGTGGCGCGATGGCTCGGCGCACTGTACGAGCTGATGAGCGAGACTCTCTTTTGCATCCGTGGTTCGAACCCCGGGTGATGACGTCTTTTGCCGACCTTTTACAGCAAGTGCCTACACGGGGAGCTGTAAGTATTAGTTAATCGGCCTAATATCTCAGTCCATACAGTGGCGCGATGGCTCGGCGCACTGTACGAGCTGATGAGCGAGACTCTCTTTTGCATCCGTGGTTCGAACCCCGGGTGATGACGTCTTTTGCCGACCTTTTACAGCAAGTGCCTACACGGGGAGCTGTAAGTATTAGTTAATCGGCCTAATATCTCAGTCCATACAGTGGCGCGATGGCTCGGCGCACTGTACGAGCTGATGAGCGAGACTCTCTTTTGCATCCGTGGTTCGAACCCCGGGTGATGACGTCTTTTGCCGACCTTTTACAGCAAGTGCCTACACGGGGAGCTGTAAGTATTAGTTAATCGGCCTAATATCTCAGTCCATACAGTGGCGCGATGGCTCGGCGCACTGTACGAGCTGATGAGCGAGACTCTCTTTTGCATCCGTGGTTCGAACCCCGGGTGATGACGTCTTTTGCCGACCTTTTACAGCAAGTGCCTACACGGGGAGCTGTAAGTATTAGTTAATCGGCCTAATATCTCAGTCCATACAGTGGCGCGATGGCTCGGCGCACTGTACGAGCTGATGAGCGAGACTCTCTTTTGCATCCGTGGTTCGAACCCCGGGTGATGACGTCTTTTGCCGACCTTTTACAGCAAGTGCCTACACGGGGAGCTGTAAGTATTAGTTAATCGGCCTAATATCTCAGTCCATACAGTGGCGCGATGGCTCGGCGCACTGTACGAGCTGATGAGCGAGACTCTCTTTTGCATCCGTGGTTCGAACCCCGGGTGATGACGTCTTTTGCCGACCTTTTACAGCAAGTGCCTACACGGGGAGCTGTAAGTATTAGTTAATCGGCCTAATATCTCAGTCCATACAGTGGCGCGATGGCTCGGCGCACTGTACGAGCTGATGAGCGAGACTCTCTTTTGCATCCGTGGTTCGAACCCCGGGTGATGACGTCTTTTGCCGACCTTTTACAGCAAGTGCCTACACGGGGAGCTGTAAGTATTAGTTAATCGGCCTAATATCTCAGTCCATACAGTGGCGCGATGGCTCGGCGCACTGTACGAGCTGATGAGCGAGACTCTCTTTTGCATCCGTGGTTCGAACCCCGGGTGATGACGTCTTTTGCCGACCTTTTACAGCAAGTGCCTACACGGGGAGCTGTAAGTATTAGTTAATCGGCCTAATATCTCAGTCCATACAGTGGCGCGATGGCTCGGCGCACTGTACGAGCTGATGAGCGAGACTCTCTTTTGCATCCGTGGTTCGAACCCCGGGTGATGACGTCTTTTGCCGACCTTTTACAGCAAGTGCCTACACGGGGAGCTGTAAGTATTAGTTAATCGGCCTAATATCTCAGTCCATACAGTGGCGCGATGGCTCGGCGCACTGTACGAGCTGATGAGCGAGACTCTCTTTTGCATCCGTGGTTCGAACCCCGGGTGATGACGTCTTTTGCCGACCTTTTACAGCAAGTGCCTACACGGGGAGCTGTAAGTATTAGTTAATCGGCCTAATATCTCAGTCCATACAGTGGCGCGATGGCTCGGCGCACTGTACGAGCTGATGAGCGAGACTCTCTTTTGCATCCGTGGTTCGAACCCCGGGTGATGACGTCTTTTGCCGACCTTTTACAGCAAGTGCCTACACGGGGAGCTGTAAGTATTAGTTAATCGGCCTAATATCTCAGTCCATACAGTGGCGCGATGGCTCGGCGCACTGTACGAGCTGATGAGCGAGACTCTCTTTTGCATCCGTGGTTCGAACCCCGGGTGATGACGTCTTTTGCCGACCTTTTACAGCAAGTGCCTACACGGGGAGCTGTAAGTATTAGTTAATCGGCCTAATATCTCAGTCCATACAGTGGCGCGATGGCTCGGCGCACTGTACGAGCTGATGAGCGAGACTCTCTTTTGCATCCGTGGTTCGAACCCCGGGTGATGACGTCTTTTGCCGACCTTTTACAGCAAGTGCCTACACGGGGAGCTGTAAGTATTAGTTAATCGGCCTAATATCTCAGTCCATACAGTGGCGCGATGGCTCGGCGCACTGTACGAGCTGATGAGCGAGACTCTCTTTTGCATCCGTGGTTCGAACCCCGGGTGATGACGTCTTTTGCCGACCTTTTACAGCAAGTGCCTACACGGGGAGCTGTAAGTATTAGTTAATCGGCCTAATATCTCAGTCCATACAGTGGCGCGATGGCTCGGCGCACTGTACGAGCTGATGAGCGAGACTCTCTTTTGCATCCGTGGTTCGAACCCCGGGTGATGACGTCTTTTGCCGACCTTTTACAGCAAGTGCCTACACGGGGAGCTGTAAGTATTAGTTAATCGGCCTAATATCTCAGTCCATACAGTGGCGCGATGGCTCGGCGCACTGTACGAGCTGATGAGCGAGACTCTCTTTTGCATCCGTGGTTCGAACCCCGGGTGATGACGTCTTTTGCCGACCTTTTACAGCAAGTGCCTACACGGGGAGCTGTAAGTATTAGTTAATCGGCCTAATATCTCAGTCCATACAGTGGCGCGATGGCTCGGCGCACTGTACGAGCTGATGAGCGAGACTCTCTTTTGCATCCGTGGTTCGAACCCCGGGTGATGACGTCTTTTGCCGACCTTTTACAGCAAGTGCCTACACGGGGAGCTGTAAGTATTAGTTAATCGGCCTAATATCTCAGTCCATACAGTGGCGCGATGGCTCGGCGCACTGTACGAGCTGATGAGCGAGACTCTCTTTTGCATCCGTGGTTCGAACCCCGGGTGATGACGTCTTTTGCCGACCTTTTACAGCAAGTGCCTACACGGGGAGCTGTAAGTATTAGTTAATCGGCCTAATATCTCAGTCCATACAGTGGCGCGATGGCTCGGCGCACTGTACGAGCTGATGAGCGAGACTCTCTTTTGCATCCGTGGTTCGAACCCCGGGTGATGACGTCTTTTGCCGACCTTTTACAGCAAGTGCCTACACGGGGAGCTGTAAGTATTAGTTAATCGGCCTAATATCTCAGTCCATACAGTGGCGCGATGGCTCGGCGCACTGTACGAGCTGATGAGCGAGACTCTCTTTTGCATCCGTGGTTCGAACCCCGGGTGATGACGTCTTTTGCCGACCTTTTACAGCAAGTGCCTACACGGGGAGCTGTAAGTATTAGTTAATCGGCCTAATATCTCAGTCCATACAGTGGCGCGATGGCTCGGCGCACTGTACGAGCTGATGAGCGAGACTCTCTTTTGCATCCGTGGTTCGAACCCCGGGTGATGACGTCTTTTGCCGACCTTTTACAGCAAGTGCCTACACGGGGAGCTGTAAGTATTAGTTAATCGGCCTAATATCTCAGTCCATACAGTGGCGCGATGGCTCGGCGCACTGTACGAGCTGATGAGCGAGACTCTCTTTTGCATCCGTGGTTCGAACCCCGGGTGATGACGTCTTTTGCCGACCTTTTACAGCAAGTGCCTACACGGGGAGCTGTAAGTATTAGTTAATCGGCCTAATATCTCAGTCCATACAGTGGCGCGATGGCTCGGCGCACTGTACGAGCTGATGAGCGAGACTCTCTTTTGCATCCGTGGTTCGAACCCCGGGTGATGACGTCTTTTGCCGACCTTTTACAGCAAGTGCCTACACGGGGAGCTGTAAGTATTAGTTAATCGGCCTAATATCTCAGTCCATACAGTGGCGCGATGGCTCGGCGCACTGTACGAGCTGATGAGCGAGACTCTCTTTTGCATCCGTGGTTCGAACCCCGGGTGATGACGTCTTTTGCCGACCTTTTACAGCAAGTGCCTACACGGGGAGCTGTAAGTATTAGTTAATCGGCCTAATATCTCAGTCCATACAGTGGCGCGACGGCTCAGCGCACTGTACGAGCTGATGAGCGAGACTCTCTTTTGCATCCGTGGTTCGAACCCCGGGTGATGACGTCTTTTGCCGACCTTTTACAGCAAGTGCCTACACGGGGAGCTGTAAGTATTAGTTAATCGGCCTAATATCTCAGTCCATACAGTGGCGCGACGGCTCGGCGCACTGTACGAGCTGATGAGCGAGACTCTCTTTTGCATCCGTGGTTCGAACCCCGGGTGATGACGTCTTTTGCCGACCTTTTACAGCAAGTGCCTACACGGGGAGCTGTAAGTATTAGTTAATCGGCCTAATATCTCAGTCCATACAGTGGCGCGACGGCTCGGCGCACTGTACGAGCTGATGAGCGAGACTCTCTTTTGCATCCGTGGTTCGAACCCCGGGTGATGACGTCTTTTGCCGACCTTTTACAGCAAGTGCCTACACGGGGAGCTGTAAGTATTAGTTAATCGGCCTAATATCTCAGTCCATACAGTGGCGCGACGGCTCGGCGCACTGTACGAGCTGATGAGCGAGACTCTCTTTTGCATCCGTGGTTCGAACCCCGGGTGATGACGTCTTTTGCCGACCTTTTACAGCAAGTGCCTACACGGGGAGCTGTAAGTATTAGTTAATCGGCCTAATATCTCAGTCCATACAGTGGCGCGACGGCTCGGCGCACTGTACGAGCTGATGAGCGAGACTCTCTTTTGCATCCGTGGTTCGAACCCCGGGTGATGACGTCTTTTGCCGACCTTTTACAGCAAGTGCCTACACGGGGAGCTGTAAGTATTAGTTAATCGGCCTAATATCTCAGTCCATACAGTGGCGCGACGGCTCGGCGCACTGTACGAGCTGATGAGCGAGACTCTCTTTTGCATCCGTGGTTCGAACCCCGGGTGATGACGTCTTTTGCCGACCTTTTACAGCAAGTGCCTACACGGGGAGCTGTAAGTATTAGTTAATCGGCCTAATATCTCAGTCCATACAGTGGCGCGACGGCTCGGCGCACTGTACGAGCTGATGAGCGAGACTCTCTTTTGCATCCGTGGTTCGAACCCCGGGTGATGACGTCTTTTGCCGACCTTTTACAGCAAGTGCCTACACGGGGAGCTGTAAGTATTAGTTAATCGGCCTAATATCTCAGTCCATACAGTGGCGCGACGGCTCGGCGCACTGTACGAGCTGATGAGCGAGACTCTCTTTTGCATCCGTGGTTCGAACCCCGGGTGATGACGTCTTTTGCCGACCTTTTACAGCAAGTGCCTACACGGGGAGCTGTAAGTATTAGTTAATCGGCCTAATATCTCAGTCCATACAGTGGCGCGACGGCTCGGCGCACTGTACGAGCTGATGAGCGAGACTCTCTTTTGCATCCGTGGTTCGAACCCCGGGTGATGACGTCTTTTGCCGACCTTTTACAGCAAGTGCCTACACGGGGAGCTGTAAGTATTAGTTAATCGGCCTAATATCTCAGTCCATACAGTGGCGCGACGGCTCGGCGCACTGTACGAGCTGATGAGCGAGACTCTCTTTTGCATCCGTGGTTCGAACCCCGGGTGATGACGTCTTTTGCCGACCTTTTACAGCAAGTGCCTACACGGGGAGCTGTAAGTATTAGTTAATCGGCCTAATATCTCAGTCCATACAGTGGCGCGACGGCTCGGCGCACTGTACGAGCTGATGAGCGAGACTCTCTTTTGCATCCGTGGTTCGAACCCCGGGTGATGACGTCTTTTGCCGACCTTTTACAGCAAGTGCCTACACGGGGAGCTGTAAGTATTAGTTAATCGGCCTAATATCTCAGTCCATACAGTGGCGCGACGGCTCGGCGCACTGTACGAGCTGATGAGCGAGACTCTCTTTTGCATCCGTGGTTCGAACCCCGGGTGATGACGTCTTTTGCCGACCTTTTACAGCAAGTGCCTACACGGGGAGCTGTAAGTATTAGTTAATCGGCCTAATATCTCAGTCCATACAGTGGCGCGACGGCTCGGCGCACTGTACGAGCTGATGAGCGAGACTCTCTTTTGCATCCGTGGTTCGAACCCCGGGTGATGACGTCTTTTGCCGACCTTTTACAGCAAGTGCCTACACGGGGAGCTGTAAGTATTAGTTAATCGGCCTAATATCTCAGTCCATACAGTGGCGCGACGGCTCGGCGCACTGTACGAGCTGATGAGCGAGACTCTCTTTTGCATCCGTGGTTCGAACCCCGGGTGATGACGTCTTTTGCCGACCTTTTACAGCAAGTGCCTACACGGGGAGCTGTAAGTATTAGTTAATCGGCCTAATATCTCAGTCCATACAGTGGCGCGACGGCTCGGCGCACTGTACGAGCTGATGAGCGAGACTCTCTTTTGCATCCGTGGTTCGAACCCCGGGTGATGACGTCTTTTGCCGACCTTTTACAGCAAGTGCCTACACGGGGAGCTGTAAGTATTAGTTAATCGGCCTAATATCTCAGTCCATACAGTGGCGCGACGGCTCGGCGCACTGTACGAGCTGATGAGCGAGACTCTCTTTTGCATCCGTGGTTCGAACCCCGGGTGATGACGTCTTTTGCCGACCTTTTACAGCAAGTGCCTACACGGGGAGCTGTAAGTATTAGTTAATCGGCCTAATATCTCAGTCCATACAGTGGCGCGACGGCTCGGCGCACTGTACGAGCTGATGAGCGAGACTCTCTTTTGCATCCGTGGTTCGAACCCCGGGTGATGACGTCTTTTGCCGACCTTTTACAGCAAGTGCCTACACGGGGAGCTGTAAGTATTAGTTAATCGGCCTAATATCTCAGTCCATACAGTGGCGCGACGGCTCGGCGCACTGTACGAGCTGATGAGCGAGACTCTCTTTTGCATCCGTGGTTCGAACCCCGGGTGATGACGTCTTTTGCCGACCTTTTACAGCAAGTGCCTACACGGGGAGCTGTAAGTATTAGTTAATCGGCCTAATATCTCAGTCCATACAGTGGCGCGACGGCTCGGCGCACTGTACGAGCTGATGAGCGAGACTCTCTTTTGCATCCGTGGTTCGAACCCCGGGTGATGACGTCTTTTGCCGACCTTTTACAGCAAGTGCCTACACGGGGAGCTGTAAGTATTAGTTAATCGGCCTAATATCTCAGTCCATACAGTGGCGCGACGGCTCGGCGCACTGTACGAGCTGATGAGCGAGACTCTCTTTTGCATCCGTGGTTCGAACCCCGGGTGATGACGTCTTTTGCCGACCTTTTACAGCAAGTGCCTACACGGGGAGCTGTAAGTATTAGTTAATCGGCCTAATATCTCAGTCCATACAGTGGCGCGACGGCTCGGCGCACTGTACGAGCTGATGAGCGAGACTCTCTTTTGCATCCGTGGTTCGAACCCCGGGTGATGACGTCTTTTGCCGACCTTTTACAGCAAGTGCCTACACGGGGAGCTGTAAGTATTAGTTAATCGGCCTAATATCTCAGTCCATACAGTGGCGCGACGGCTCGGCGCACTGTACGAGCTGATGAGCGAGACTCTCTTTTGCATCCGTGGTTCGAACCCCGGGTGATGACGTCTTTTGCCGACCTTTTACAGCAAGTGCCTACACGGGGAGCTGTAAGTATTAGTTAATCGGCCTAATATCTCAGTCCATACAGTGGCGCGACGGCTCGGCGCACTGTACGAGCTGATGAGCGAGACTCTCTTTTGCATCCGTGGTTCGAACCCCGGGTGATGACGTCTTTTGCCGACCTTTTACAGCAAGTGCCTACACGGGGAGCTGTAAGTATTAGTTAATCGGCCTAATATCTCAGTCCATACAGTGGCGCGACGGCTCGGCGCACTGTACGAGCTGATGAGCGAGACTCTCTTTTGCATCCGTGGTTCGAACCCCGGGTGATGACGTCTTTTGCCGACCTTTTACAGCAAGTGCCTACACGGGGAGCTGTAAGTATTAGTTAATCGGCCTAATATCTCAGTCCATACAGTGGCGCGACGGCTCGGCGCACTGTACGAGCTGATGAGCGAGACTCTCTTTTGCATCCGTGGTTCGAACCCCGGGTGATGACGTCTTTTGCCGACCTTTTACAGCAAGTGCCTACACGGGGAGCTGTAAGTATTAGTTAATCGGCCTAATATCTCAGTCCATACAGTGGCGCGACGGCTCGGCGCACTGTACGAGCTGATGAGCGAGACTCTCTTTTGCATCCGTGGTTCGAACCCCGGGTGATGACGTCTTTTGCCGACCTTTTACAGCAAGTGCCTACACGGGGAGCTGTAAGTATTAGTTAATCGGCCTAATATCTCAGTCCATACAGTGGCGCGACGGCTCGGCGCACTGTACGAGCTGATGAGCGAGACTCTCTTTTGCATCCGTGGTTCGAACCCCGGGTGATGACGTCTTTTGCCGACCTTTTACAGCAAGTGCCTACACGGGGAGCTGTAAGTATTAGTTAATCGGCCTAATATCTCAGTCCATACAGTGGCGCGACGGCTCGGCGCACTGTACGAGCTGATGAGCGAGACTCTCTTTTGCATCCGTGGTTCGAACCCCGGGTGATGACGTCTTTTGCCGACCTTTTACAGCAAGTGCCTACACGGGGAGCTGTAAGTATTAGTTAATCGGCCTAATATCTCAGTCCATACAGTGGCGCGACGGCTCGGCGCACTGTACGAGCTGATGAGCGAGACTCTCTTTTGCATCCGTGGTTCGAACCCCGGGTGATGACGTCTTTTGCCGACCTTTTACAGCAAGTGCCTACACGGGGAGCTGTAAGTATTAGTTAATCGGCCTAATATCTCAGTCCATACAGTGGCGCGACGGCTCGGCGCACTGTACGAGCTGATGAGCGAGACTCTCTTTTGCATCCGTGGTTCGAACCCCGGGTGATGACGTCTTTTGCCGACCTTTTACAGCAAGTGCCTACACGGGGAGCTGTAAGTATTAGTTAATCGGCCTAATATCTCAGTCCATACAGTGGCGCGACGGCTCGGCGCACTGTACGAGCTGATGAGCGAGACTCTCTTTTGCATCCGTGGTTCGAACCCCGGGTGATGACGTCTTTTGCCGACCTTTTACAGCAAGTGCCTACACGGGGAGCTGTAAGTATTAGTTAATCGGCCTAATATCTCAGTCCATACAGTGGCGCGACGGCTCGGCGCACTGTACGAGCTGATGAGCGAGACTCTCTTTTGCATCCGTGGTTCGAACCCCGGGTGATGACGTCTTTTGCCGACCTTTTACAGCAAGTGCCTACACGGGGAGCTGTAAGTATTAGTTAATCGGCCTAATATCTCAGTCCATACAGTGGCGCGACGGCTCGGCGCACTGTACGAGCTGATGAGCGAGACTCTCTTTTGCATCCGTGGTTCGAACCCCGGGTGATGACGTCTTTTGCCGACCTTTTACAGCAAGTGCCTACACGGGGAGCTGTAAGTATTAGTTAATCGGCCTAATATCTCAGTCCATACAGTGGCGCGACGGCTCGGCGCACTGTACGAGCTGATGAGCGAGACTCTCTTTTGCATCCGTGGTTCGAACCCCGGGTGATGACGTCTTTTGCCGACCTTTTACAGCAAGTGCCTACACGGGGAGCTGTAAGTATTAGTTAATCGGCCTAATATCTCAGTCCATACAGTGGCGCGACGGCTCGGCGCACTGTACGAGCTGATGAGCGAGACTCTCTTTTGCATCCGTGGTTCGAACCCCGGGTGATGACGTCTTTTGCCGACCTTTTACAGCAAGTGCCTACACGGGGAGCTGTAAGTATTAGTTAATCGGCCTAATATCTCAGTCCATACAGTGGCGCGACGGCTCGGCGCACTGTACGAGCTGATGAGCGAGACTCTCTTTTGCATCCGTGGTTCGAACCCCGGGTGATGACGTCTTTTGCCGACCTTTTACAGCAAGTGCCTACACGGGGAGCTGTAAGTATTAGTTAATCGGCCTAATATCTCAGTCCATACAGTGGCGCGACGGCTCGGCGCACTGTACGAGCTGATGAGCGAGACTCTCTTTTGCATCCGTGGTTCGAACCCCGGGTGATGACGTCTTTTGCCGACCTTTTACAGCAAGTGCCTACACGGGGAGCTGTAAGTATTAGTTAATCGGCCTAATATCTCAGTCCATACAGTGGCGCGACGGCTCGGCGCACTGTACGAGCTGATGAGCGAGACTCTCTTTTGCATCCGTGGTTCGAACCCCGGGTGATGACGTCTTTTGCCGACCTTTTACAGCAAGTGCCTACACGGGGAGCTGTAAGTATTAGTTAATCGGCCTAATATCTCAGTCCATACAGTGGCGCGACGGCTCGGCGCACTGTACGAGCTGATGAGCGAGACTCTCTTTTGCATCCGTGGTTCGAACCCCGGGTGATGACGTCTTTTGCCGACCTTTTACAGCAAGTGCCTACACGGGGAGCTGTAAGTATTAGTTAATCGGCCTAATATCTCAGTCCATACAGTGGCGCGACGGCTCGGCGCACTGTACGAGCTGATGAGCGAGACTCTCTTTTGCATCCGTGGTTCGAACCCCGGGTGATGACGTCTTTTGCCGACCTTTTACAGCAAGTGCCTACACGGGGAGCTGTAAGTATTAGTTAATCGGCCTAATATCTCAGTCCATACAGTGGCGCGACGGCTCGGCGCACTGTACGAGCTGATGAGCGAGACTCTCTTTTGCATCCGTGGTTCGAACCCCGGGTGATGACGTCTTTTGCCGACCTTTTACAGCAAGTGCCTACACGGGGAGCTGTAAGTATTAGTTAATCGGCCTAATATCTCAGTCCATACAGTGGCGCGACGGCTCGGCGCACTGTACGAGCTGATGAGCGAGACTCTCTTTTGCATCCGTGGTTCGAACCCCGGGTGATGACGTCTTTTGCCGACCTTTTACAGCAAGTGCCTACACGGGGAGCTGTAAGTATTAGTTAATCGGCCTAATATCTCAGTCCATACAGTGGCGCGATGGCTCGGCGCACTGTACGAGCTGATGAGCGAGACTCTCTTTTGCATCCGTGGTTCGAACCCCGGGTGATGACGTCTTTTGCCGACCTTTTACAGCAAGTGCCTACACGGGGAGCTGTAAGTATTAGTTAATCGGCCTAATATCTCAGTCCATACAGTGGCGCGATGGCTCGGCGCACTGTACGAGCTGATGAGCGAGACTCTCTTTTGCATCCGTGGTTCGAACCCCGGGTGATGACGTCTTTTGCCGACCTTTTACAGCAAGTGCCTACACGGGGAGCTGTAAGTATTAGTTAATCGGCCTAATATCTCAGTCCATACAGTGGCGCGATGGCTCGGCGCACTGTACGAGCTGATGAGCGAGACTCTCTTTTGCATCCGTGGTTCGAACCCCGGGTGATGACGTCTTTTGCCGACCTTTTACAGCAAGTGCCTACACGGGGAGCTGTAAGTATTAGTTAATCGGCCTAATATCTCAGTCCATACAGTGGCGCGATGGCTCGGCGCACTGTACGAGCTGATGAGCGAGACTCTCTTTTGCATCCGTGGTTCGAACCCCGGGTGATGACGTCTTTTGCCGACCTTTTACAGCAAGTGCCTACACGGGGAGCTGTAAGTATTAGTTAATCGGCCTAATATCTCAGTCCATACAGTGGCGCGATGGCTCGGCGCACTGTACGAGCTGATGAGCGAGACTCTCTTTTGCATCCGTGGTTCGAACCCCGGGTGATGACGTCTTTTGCCGACCTTTTACAGCAAGTGCCTACACGGGGAGCTGTAAGTATTAGTTAATCGGCCTAATATCTCAGTCCATACAGTGGCGCGATGGCTCGGCGCACTGTACGAGCTGATGAGCGAGACTCTCTTTTGCATCCGTGGTTCGAACCCCGGGTGATGACGTCTTTTGCCGACCTTTTACAGCAAGTGCCTACACGGGGAGCTGTAAGTATTAGTTAATCGGCCTAATATCTCAGTCCATACAGTGGCGCGATGGCTCGGCGCACTGTACGAGCTGATGAGCGAGACTCTCTTTTGCATCCGTGGTTCGAACCCCGGGTGATGACGTCTTTTGCCGACCTTTTACAGCAAGTGCCTACACGGGGAGCTGTAAGTATTAGTTAATCGGCCTAATATCTCAGTCCATACAGTGGCGCGATGGCTCGGCGCACTGTACGAGCTGATGAGCGAGACTCTCTTTTGCATCCGTGGTTCGAACCCCGGGTGATGACGTCTTTTGCCGACCTTTTACAGCAAGTGCCTACACGGGGAGCTGTAAGTATTAGTTAATCGGCCTAATATCTCAGTCCATACAGTGGCGCGATGGCTCGGCGCACTGTACGAGCTGATGAGCGAGACTCTCTTTTGCATCCGTGGTTCGAACCCCGGGTGATGACGTCTTTTGCCGACCTTTTACAGCAAGTGCCTACACGGGGAGCTGTAAGTATTAGTTAATCGGCCTAATATCTCAGTCCATACAGTGGCGCGATGGCTCGGCGCACTGTACGAGCTGATGAGCGAGACTCTCTTTTGCATCCGTGGTTCGAACCCCGGGTGATGACGTCTTTTGCCGACCTTTTACAGCAAGTGCCTACACGGGGAGCTGTAAGTATTAGTTAATCGGCCTAATATCTCAGTCCATACAGTGGCGCGATGGCTCGGCGCACTGTACGAGCTGATGAGCGAGACTCTCTTTTGCATCCGTGGTTCGAACCCCGGGTGATGACGTCTTTTGCCGACCTTTTACAGCAAGTGCCTACACGGGGAGCTGTAAGTATTAGTTAATCGGCCTAATATCTCAGTCCATACAGTGGCGCGATGGCTCGGCGCACTGTACGAGCTGATGAGCGAGACTCTCTTTTGCATCCGTGGTTCGAACCCCGGGTGATGACGTCTTTTGCCGACCTTTTACAGCAAGTGCCTACACGGGGAGCTGTAAGTATTAGTTAATCGGCCTAATATCTCAGTCCATACAGTGGCGCGATGGCTCGGCGCACTGTACGAGCTGATGAGCGAGACTCTCTTTTGCATCCGTGGTTCGAACCCCGGGTGATGACGTCTTTTGCCGACCTTTTACAGCAAGTGCCTACACGGGGAGCTGTAAGTATTAGTTAATCGGCCTAATATCTCAGTCCATACAGTGGCGCGATGGCTCGGCGCACTGTACGAGCTGATGAGCGAGACTCTCTTTTGCATCCGTGGTTCGAACCCCGGGTGATGACGTCTTTTGCCGACCTTTTACAGCAAGTGCCTACACGGGGAGCTGTAAGTATTAGTTAATCGGCCTAATATCTCAGTCCATACAGTGGCGCGATGGCTCGGCGCACTGTACGAGCTGATGAGCGAGACTCTCTTTTGCATCCGTGGTTCGAACCCCGGGTGATGACGTCTTTTGCCGACCTTTTACAGCAAGTGCCTACACGGGGAGCTGTAAGTATTAGTTAATCGGCCTAATATCTCAGTCCATACAGTGGCGCGATGGCTCGGCGCACTGTACGAGCTGATGAGCGAGACTCTCTTTTGCATCCGTGGTTCGAACCCCGGGTGATGACGTCTTTTGCCGACCTTTTACAGCAAGTGCCTACACGGGGAGCTGTAAGTATTAGTTAATCGGCCTAATATCTCAGTCCATACAGTGGCGCGATGGCTCGGCGCACTGTACGAGCTGATGAGCGAGACTCTCTTTTGCATCCGTGGTTCGAACCCCGGGTGATGACGTCTTTTGCCGACCTTTTACAGCAAGTGCCTACACGGGGAGCTGTAAGTATTAGTTAATCGGCCTAATATCTCAGTCCATACAGTGGCGCGATGGCTCGGCGCACTGTACGAGCTGATGAGCGAGACTCTCTTTTGCATCCGTGGTTCGAACCCCGGGTGATGACGTCTTTTGCCGACCTTTTACAGCAAGTGCCTACACGGGGAGCTGTAAGTATTAGTTAATCGGCCTAATATCTCAGTCCATACAGTGGCGCGATGGCTCGGCGCACTGTACGAGCTGATGAGCGAGACTCTCTTTTGCATCCGTGGTTCGAACCCCGGGTGATGACGTCTTTTGCCGACCTTTTACAGCAAGTGCCTACACGGGGAGCTGTAAGTATTAGTTAATCGGCCTAATATCTCAGTCCATACAGTGGCGCGATGGCTCGGCGCACTGTACGAGCTGATGAGCGAGACTCTCTTTTGCATCCGTGGTTCGAACCCCGGGTGATGACGTCTTTTGCCGACCTTTTACAGCAAGTGCCTACACGGGGAGCTGTAAGTATTAGTTAATCGGCCTAATATCTCAGTCCATACAGTGGCGCGATGGCTCGGCGCACTGTACGAGCTGATGAGCGAGACTCTCTTTTGCATCCGTGGTTCGAACCCCGGGTGATGACGTCTTTTGCCGACCTTTTACAGCAAGTGCCTACACGGGGAGCTGTAAGTATTAGTTAATCGGCCTAATATCTCAGTCCATACAGTGGCGCGATGGCTCGGCGCACTGTACGAGCTGATGAGCGAGACTCTCTTTTGCATCCGTGGTTCGAACCCCGGGTGATGACGTCTTTTGCCGACCTTTTACAGCAAGTGCCTACACGGGGAGCTGTAAGTATTAGTTAATCGGCCTAATATCTCAGTCCATACAGTGGCGCGATGGCTCGGCGCACTGTACGAGCTGATGAGCGAGACTCTCTTTTGCATCCGTGGTTCGAACCCCGGGTGATGACGTCTTTTGCCGACCTTTTACAGCAAGTGCCTACACGGGGAGCTGTAAGTATTAGTTAATCGGCCTAATATCTCAGTCCATACAGTGGCGCGATGGCTCGGCGCACTGTACGAGCTGATGAGCGAGACTCTCTTTTGCATCCGTGGTTCGAACCCCGGGTGATGACGTCTTTTGCCGACCTTTTACAGCAAGTGCCTACACGGGGAGCTGTAAGTATTAGTTAATCGGCCTAATATCTCAGTCCATACAGTGGCGCGATGGCTCGGCGCACTGTACGAGCTGATGAGCGAGACTCTCTTTTGCATCCGTGGTTCGAACCCCGGGTGATGACGTCTTTTGCCGACCTTTTACAGCAAGTGCCTACACGGGGAGCTGTAAGTATTAGTTAATCGGCCTAATATCTCAGTCCATACAGTGGCGCGATGGCTCGGCGCACTGTACGAGCTGATGAGCGAGACTCTCTTTTGCATCCGTGGTTCGAACCCCGGGTGATGACGTCTTTTGCCGACCTTTTACAGCAAGTGCCTACACGGGGAGCTGTAAGTATTAGTTAATCGGCCTAATATCTCAGTCCATACAGTGGCGCGATGGCTCGGCGCACTGTACGAGCTGATGAGCGAGACTCTCTTTTGCATCCGTGGTTCGAACCCCGGGTGATGACGTCTTTTGCCGACCTTTTACAGCAAGTGCCTACACGGGGAGCTGTAAGTATTAGTTAATCGGCCTAATATCTCAGTCCATACAGTGGCGCGATGGCTCGGCGCACTGTACGAGCTGATGAGCGAGACTCTCTTTTGCATCCGTGGTTCGAACCCCGGGTGATGACGTCTTTTGCCGACCTTTTACAGCAAGTGCCTACACGGGGAGCTGTAAGTATTAGTTAATCGGCCTAATATCTCAGTCCATACAGTGGCGCGATGGCTCGGCGCACTGTACGAGCTGATGAGCGAGACTCTCTTTTGCATCCGTGGTTCGAACCCCGGGTGATGACGTCTTTTGCCGACCTTTTACAGCAAGTGCCTACACGGGGAGCTGTAAGTATTAGTTAATCGGCCTAATATCTCAGTCCATACAGTGGCGCGATGGCTCGGCGCACTGTACGAGCTGATGAGCGAGACTCTCTTTTGCATCCGTGGTTCGAACCCCGGGTGATGACGTCTTTTGCCGACCTTTTACAGCAAGTGCCTACACGGGGAGCTGTAAGTATTAGTTAATCGGCCTAATATCTCAGTCCATACAGTGGCGCGATGGCTCGGCGCACTGTACGAGCTGATGAGCGAGACTCTCTTTTGCATCCGTGGTTCGAACCCCGGGTGATGACGTCTTTTGCCGACCTTTTACAGCAAGTGCCTACACGGGGAGCTGTAAGTATTAGTTAATCGGCCTAATATCTCAGTCCATACAGTGGCGCGATGGCTCGGCGCACTGTACGAGCTGATGAGCGAGACTCTCTTTTGCATCCGTGGTTCGAACCCCGGGTGATGACGTCTTTTGCCGACCTTTTACAGCAAGTGCCTACACGGGGAGCTGTAAGTATTAGTTAATCGGCCTAATATCTCAGTCCATACAGTGGCGCGATGGCTCGGCGCACTGTACGAGCTGATGAGCGAGACTCTCTTTTGCATCCGTGGTTCGAACCCCGGGTGATGACGTCTTTTGCCGACCTTTTACAGCAAGTGCCTACACGGGGAGCTGTAAGTATTAGTTAATCGGCCTAATATCTCAGTCCATACAGTGGCGCGATGGCTCGGCGCACTGTACGAGCTGATGAGCGAGACTCTCTTTTGCATCCGTGGTTCGAACCCCGGGTGATGACGTCTTTTGCCGACCTTTTACAGCAAGTGCCTACACGGGGAGCTGTAAGTATTAGTTAATCGGCCTAATATCTCAGTCCATACAGTGGCGCGATGGCTCGGCGCACTGTACGAGCTGATGAGCGAGACTCTCTTTTGCATCCGTGGTTCGAACCCCGGGTGATGACGTCTTTTGCCGACCTTTTACAGCAAGTGCCTACACGGGGAGCTGTAAGTATTAGTTAATCGGCCTAATATCTCAGTCCATACAGTGGCGCGATGGCTCGGCGCACTGTACGAGCTGATGAGCGAGACTCTCTTTTGCATCCGTGGTTCGAACCCCGGGTGATGACGTCTTTTGCCGACCTTTTACAGCAAGTGCCTACACGGGGAGCTGTAAGTATTAGTTAATCGGCCTAATATCTCAGTCCATACAGTGGCGCGATGGCTCGGCGCACTGTACGAGCTGATGAGCGAGACTCTCTTTTGCATCCGTGGTTCGAACCCCGGGTGATGACGTCTTTTGCCGACCTTTTACAGCAAGTGCCTACACGGGGAGCTGTAAGTATTAGTTAATCGGCCTAATATCTCAGTCCATACAGTGGCGCGATGGCTCGGCGCACTGTACGAGCTGATGAGCGAGACTCTCTTTTGCATCCGTGGTTCGAACCCCGGGTGATGACGTCTTTTGCCGACCTTTTACAGCAAGTGCCTACACGGGGAGCTGTAAGTATTAGTTAATCGGCCTAATATCTCAGTCCATACAGTGGCGCGATGGCTCGGCGCACTGTACGAGCTGATGAGCGAGACTCTCTTTTGCATCCGTGGTTCGAACCCCGGGTGATGACGTCTTTTGCCGACCTTTTACAGCAAGTGCCTACACGGGGAGCTGTAAGTATTAGTTAATCGGCCTAATATCTCAGTCCATACAGTGGCGCGATGGCTCGGCGCACTGTACGAGCTGATGAGCGAGACTCTCTTTTGCATCCGTGGTTCGAACCCCGGGTGATGACGTCTTTTGCCGACCTTTTACAGCAAGTGCCTACACGGGGAGCTGTAAGTATTAGTTAATCGGCCTAATATCTCAGTCCATACAGTGGCGCGATGGCTCGGCGCACTGTACGAGCTGATGAGCGAGACTCTCTTTTGCATCCGTGGTTCGAACCCCGGGTGATGACGTCTTTTGCCGACCTTTTACAGCAAGTGCCTACACGGGGAGCTGTAAGTATTAGTTAATCGGCCTAATATCTCAGTCCATACAGTGGCGCGATGGCTCGGCGCACTGTACGAGCTGATGAGCGAGACTCTCTTTTGCATCCGTGGTTCGAACCCCGGGTGATGACGTCTTTTGCCGACCTTTTACAGCAAGTGCCTACACGGGGAGCTGTAAGTGTTAGTTAATCGGCCTAATATCTCAGTCCATACAGTGGCGCGATGGCTCGGCGCACTGTACGAGCTGATGAGCGAGACTCTCTTTTGCATCCGTGGTTCGAACCCCGGGTGATGACGTCTTTTGCCGACCTTTTACAGCAAGTGCCTACACGGGGAGCTGTAAGTGTTAGTTAATCGGCCTAATATCTCAGTCCATACAGTGGCGCGATGGCTCGGCGCACTGTACGAGCTGATGAGCGAGACTCTCTTTTGCATCCGTGGTTCGAACCCCGGGTGATGACGTCTTTTGCCGACCTTTTACAGCAAGTGCCTACACGGGGAGCTGTAAGTGTTAGTTAATCGGCCTAATATCTCAGTCCATACAGTGGCGCGATGGCTCGGCGCACTGTACGAGCTGATGAGCGAGACTCTCTTTTGCATCCGTGGTTCGAACCCCGGGTGATGACGTCTTTTGCCGACCTTTTACAGCAAGTGCCTACACGGGGAGCTGTAAGTGTTAGTTAATCGGCCTAATATCTCAGTCCATACAGTGGCGCGATGGCTCGGCGCACTGTACGAGCTGATGAGCGAGACTCTCTTTTGCATCCGTGGTTCGAACCCCGGGTGATGACGTCTTTTGCCGACCTTTTACAGCAAGTGCCTACACGGGGAGCTGTAAGTGTTAGTTAATCGGCCTAATATCTCAGTCCATACAGTGGCGCGATGGCTCGGCGCACTGTACGAGCTGATGAGCGAGACTCTCTTTTGCATCCGTGGTTCGAACCCCGGGTGATGACGTCTTTTGCCGACCTTTTACAGCAAGTGCCTACACGGGGAGCTGTAAGTGTTAGTTAATCGGCCTAATATCTCAGTCCATACAGTGGCGCGATGGCTCGGCGCACTGTACGAGCTGATGAGCGAGACTCTCTTTTGCATCCGTGGTTCGAACCCCGGGTGATGACGTCTTTTGCCGACCTTTTACAGCAAGTGCCTACACGGGGAGCTGTAAGTGTTAGTTAATCGGCCTAATATCTCAGTCCATACAGTGGCGCGATGGCTCGGCGCACTGTACGAGCTGATGAGCGAGACTCTCTTTTGCATCCGTGGTTCGAACCCCGGGTGATGACGTCTTTTGCCGACCTTTTACAGCAAGTGCCTACACGGGGAGCTGTAAGTGTTAGTTAATCGGCCTAATATCTCAGTCCATACAGTGGCGCGATGGCTCGGCGCACTGTACGAGCTGATGAGCGAGACTCTCTTTTGCATCCGTGGTTCGAACCCCGGGTGATGACGTCTTTTGCCGACCTTTTACAGCAAGTGCCTACACGGGGAGCTGTAAGTGTTAGTTAATCGGCCTAATATCTCAGTCCATACAGTGGCGCGATGGCTCGGCGCACTGTACGAGCTGATGAGCGAGACTCTCTTTTGCATCCGTGGTTCGAACCCCGGGTGATGACGTCTTTTGCCGACCTTTTACAGCAAGTGCCTACACGGGGAGCTGTAAGTGTTAGTTAATCGGCCTAATATCTCAGTCCATACAGTGGCGCGATGGCTCGGCGCACTGTACGAGCTGATGAGCGAGACTCTCTTTTGCATCCGTGGTTCGAACCCCGGGTGATGACGTCTTTTGCCGACCTTTTACAGCAAGTGCCTACACGGGGAGCTGTAAGTGTTAGTTAATCGGCCTAATATCTCAGTCCATACAGTGGCGCGATGGCTCGGCGCACTGTACGAGCTGATGAGCGAGACTCTCTTTTGCATCCGTGGTTCGAACCCCGGGTGATGACGTCTTTTGCCGACCTTTTACAGCAAGTGCCTACACGGGGAGCTGTAAGTGTTAGTTAATCGGCCTAATATCTCAGTCCATACAGTGGCGCGATGGCTCGGCGCACTGTACGAGCTGATGAGCGAGACTCTCTTTTGCATCCGTGGTTCGAACCCCGGGTGATGACGTCTTTTGCCGACCTTTTACAGCAAGTGCCTACACGGGGAGCTGTAAGTGTTAGTTAATCGGCCTAATATCTCAGTCCATACAGTGGCGCGATGGCTCGGCGCACTGTACGAGCTGATGAGCGAGACTCTCTTTTGCATCCGTGGTTCGAACCCCGGGTGATGACGTCTTTTGCCGACCTTTTACAGCAAGTGCCTACACGGGGAGCTGTAAGTGTTAGTTAATCGGCCTAATATCTCAGTCCATACAGTGGCGCGATGGCTCGGCGCACTGTACGAGCTGATGAGCGAGACTCTCTTTTGCATCCGTGGTTCGAACCCCGGGTGATGACGTCTTTTGCCGACCTTTTACAGCAAGTGCCTACACGGGGAGCTGTAAGTGTTAGTTAATCGGCCTAATATCTCAGTCCATACAGTGGCGCGATGGCTCGGCGCACTGTACGAGCTGATGAGCGAGACTCTCTTTTGCATCCGTGGTTCGAACCCCGGGTGATGACGTCTTTTGCCGACCTTTTACAGCAAGTGCCTACACGGGGAGCTGTAAGTGTTAGTTAATCGGCCTAATATCTCAGTCCATACAGTGGCGCGATGGCTCGGCGCACTGTACGAGCTGATGAGCGAGACTCTCTTTTGCATCCGTGGTTCGAACCCCGGGTGATGACGTCTTTTGCCGACCTTTTACAGCAAGTGCCTACACGGGGAGCTGTAAGTGTTAGTTAATCGGCCTAATATCTCAGTCCATACAGTGGCGCGATGGCTCGGCGCACTGTACGAGCTGATGAGCGAGACTCTCTTTTGCATCCGTGGTTCGAACCCCGGGTGATGACGTCTTTTGCCGACCTTTTACAGCAAGTGCCTACACGGGGAGCTGTAAGTGTTAGTTAATCGGCCTAATATCTCAGTCCATACAGTGGCGCGATGGCTCGGCGCACTGTACGAGCTGATGAGCGAGACTCTCTTTTGCATCCGTGGTTCGAACCCCGGGTGATGACGTCTTTTGCCGACCTTTTACAGCAAGTGCCTACACGGGGAGCTGTAAGTGTTAGTTAATCGGCCTAATATCTCAGTCCATACAGTGGCGCGATGGCTCGGCGCACTGTACGAGCTGATGAGCGAGACTCTCTTTTGCATCCGTGGTTCGAACCCCGGGTGATGACGTCTTTTGCCGACCTTTTACAGCAAGTGCCTACACGGGGAGCTGTAAGTGTTAGTTAATCGGCCTAAGATCTCAGTCCATACAGTGGCGCGATGGCTCGGCGCACTGTACGAGCTGATGAGCGAGACTCTCTTTTGCATCCGTGGTTCGAACCCCGGGTGATGACGTCTTTTGCCGACCTTTTACAGCAAGTGCCTACACGGGGAGCTGTAAGTGTTAGTTAATCGGCCTAAGATCTCAGTCCATACAGTGGCGCGATGGCTCGGCGCACTGTACGAGCTGATGAGCGAGACTCTCTTTTGCATCCGTGGTTCGAACCCCGGGTGATGACGTCTTTTGCCGACCTTTTACAGCAAGTGCCTACACGGGGAGCTGTAAGTGTTAGTTAATCGGCCTAAGATCTCAGTCCATACAGTGGCGCGATGGCTCGGCGCACTGTACGAGCTGATGAGCGAGACTCTCTTTTGCATCCGTGGTTCGAACCCCGGGTGATGACGTCTTTTGCCGACCTTTTACAGCAAGTGCCTACACGGGGAGCTGTAAGTGTTAGTTAATCGGCCTAATATCTCAGTCCATACAGTGGCGCGATGGCTCGGCGCACTGTACGAGCTGATGAGCGAGACTCTCTTTTGCATCCGTGGTTCGAACCCCGGGTGATGACGTCTTTTGCCGACCTTTTACAGCAAGTGCCTACACGGGGAGCTGTAAGTGTTAGTTAATCGGCCTAATATCTCAGTCCATACAGTGGCGCGATGGCTCGGCGCACTGTACGAGCTGATGAGCGAGACTCTCTTTTGCATCCGTGGTTCGAACCCCGGGTGATGACGTCTTTTGCCGACCTTTTACAGCAAGTGCCTACACGGGGAGCTGTAAGTGTTAGTTAATCGGCCTAATATCTCAGTCCATACAGTGGCGCGATGGCTCGGCGCACTGTACGAGCTGATGAGCGAGACTCTCTTTTGCATCCGTGGTTCGAACCCCGGGTGATGACGTCTTTTGCCGACCTTTTACAGCAAGTGCCTACACGGGGAGCTGTAAGTGTTAGTTAATCGGCCTAATATCTCAGTCCATACAGTGGCGCGATGGCTCGGCGCACTGTACGAGCTGATGAGCGAGACTCTCTTTTGCATCCGTGGTTCGAACCCCGGGTGATGACGTCTTTTGCCGACCTTTTACAGCAAGTGCCTACACGGGGAGCTGTAAGTGTTAGTTAATCGGCCTAATATCTCAGTCCATACAGTGGCGCGATGGCTCGGCGCACTGTACGAGCTGATGAGCGAGACTCTCTTTTGCATCCGTGGTTCGAACCCCGGGTGATGACGTCTTTTGCCGACCTTTTACAGCAAGTGCCTACACGGGGAGCTGTAAGTGTTAGTTAATCGGCCTAATATCTCAGTCCATACAGTGGCGCGATGGCTCGGCGCACTGTACGAGCTGATGAGCGAGACTCTCTTTTGCATCCGTGGTTCGAACCCCGGGTGATGACGTCTTTTGCCGACCTTTTACAGCAAGTGCCTACACGGGGAGCTGTAAGTGTTAGTTAATCGGCCTAATATCTCAGTCCATACAGTGGCGCGATGGCTCGGCGCACTGTACGAGCTGATGAGCGAGACTCTCTTTTGCATCCGTGGTTCGAACCCCGGGTGATGACGTCTTTTGCCGACCTTTTACAGCAAGTGCCTACACGGGGAGCTGTAAGTGTTAGTTAATCGGCCTAATATCTCAGTCCATACAGTGGCGCGATGGCTCGGCGCACTGTACGAGCTGATGAGCGAGACTCTCTTTTGCATCCGTGGTTCGAACCCCGGGTGATGACGTCTTTTGCCGACCTTTTACAGCAAGTGCCTACACGGGGAGCTGTAAGTGTTAGTTAATCGGCCTAATATCTCAGTCCATACAGTGGCGCGATGGCTCGGCGCACTGTACGAGCTGATGAGCGAGACTCTCTTTTGCATCCGTGGTTCGAACCCCGGGTGATGACGTCTTTTGCCGACCTTTTACAGCAAGTGCCTACACGGGGAGCTGTAAGTGTTAGTTAATCGGCCTAATATCTCAGTCCATACAGTGGCGCGATGGCTCGGCGCACTGTACGAGCTGATGAGCGAGACTCTCTTTTGCATCCGTGGTTCGAACCCCGGGTGATGACGTCTTTTGCCGACCTTTTACAGCAAGTGCCTACACGGGGAGCTGTAAGTGTTAGTTAATCGGCCTAATATCTCAGTCCATACAGTGGCGCGATGGCTCGGCGCACTGTACGAGCTGATGAGCGAGACTCTCTTTTGCATCCGTGGTTCGAACCCCGGGTGATGACGTCTTTTGCCGACCTTTTACAGCAAGTGCCTACACGGGGAGCTGTAAGTGTTAGTTAATCGGCCTAATATCTCAGTCCATACAGTGGCGCGATGGCTCGGCGCACTGTACGAGCTGATGAGCGAGACTCTCTTTTGCATCCGTGGTTCGAACCCCGGGTGATGACGTCTTTTGCCGACCTTTTACAGCAAGTGCCTACACGGGGAGCTGTAAGTGTTAGTTAATCGGCCTAATATCTCAGTCCATACAGTGGCGCGATGGCTCGGCGCACTGTACGAGCTGATGAGCGAGACTCTCTTTTGCATCCGTGGTTCGAACCCCGGGTGATGACGTCTTTTGCCGACCTTTTACAGCAAGTGCCTACACGGGGAGCTGTAAGTGTTAGTTAATCGGCCTAATATCTCAGTCCATACAGTGGCGCGATGGCTCGGCGCACTGTACGAGCTGATGAGCGAGACTCTCTTTTGCATCCGTGGTTCGAACCCCGGGTGATGACGTCTTTTGCCGACCTTTTACAGCAAGTGCCTACACGGGGAGCTGTAAGTGTTAGTTAATCGGCCTAATATCTCAGTCCATACAGTGGCGCGATGGCTCGGCGCACTGTACGAGCTGATGAGCGAGACTCTCTTTTGCATCCGTGGTTCGAACCCCGGGTGATGACGTCTTTTGCCGACCTTTTACAGCAAGTGCCTACACGGGGAGCTGTAAGTGTTAGTTAATCGGCCTAATATCTCAGTCCATACAGTGGCGCGATGGCTCGGCGCACTGTACGAGCTGATGAGCGAGACTCTCTTTTGCATCCGTGGTTCGAACCCCGGGTGATGACGTCTTTTGCCGACCTTTTACAGCAAGTGCCTACACGGGGAGCTGTAAGTGTTAGTTAATCGGCCTAATATCTCAGTCCATACAGTGGCGCGATGGCTCGGCGCACTGTACGAGCTGATGAGCGAGACTCTCTTTTGCATCCGTGGTTCGAACCCCGGGTGATGACGTCTTTTGCCGACCTTTTACAGCAAGTGCCTACACGGGGAGCTGTAAGTGTTAGTTAATCGGCCTAATATCTCAGTCCATACAGTGGCGCGATGGCTCGGCGCACTGTACGAGCTGATGAGCGAGACTCTCTTTTGCATCCGTGGTTCGAACCCCGGGTGATGACGTCTTTTGCCGACCTTTTACAGCAAGTGCCTACACGGGGAGCTGTAAGTGTTAGTTAATCGGCCTAATATCTCAGTCCATACAGTGGCGCGATGGCTCGGCGCACTGTACGAGCTGATGAGCGAGACTCTCTTTTGCATCCGTGGTTCGAACCCCGGGTGATGACGTCTTTTGCCGACCTTTTACAGCAAGTGCCTACACGGGGAGCTGTAAGTGTTAGTTAATCGGCCTAATATCTCAGTCCATACAGTGGCGCGATGGCTCGGCGCACTGTACGAGCTGATGAGCGAGACTCTCTTTTGCATCCGTGGTTCGAACCCCGGGTGATGACGTCTTTTGCCGACCTTTTACAGCAAGTGCCTACACGGGGAGCTGTAAGTGTTAGTTAATCGGCCTAATATCTCAGTCCATACAGTGGCGCGATGGCTCGGCGCACTGTACGAGCTGATGAGCGAGACTCTCTTTTGCATCCGTGGTTCGAACCCCGGGTGATGACGTCTTTTGCCGACCTTTTACAGCAAGTGCCTACACGGGGAGCTGTAAGTGTTAGTTAATCGGCCTAATATCTCAGTCCATACAGTGGCGCGATGGCTCGGCGCACTGTACGAGCTGATGAGCGAGACTCTCTTTTGCATCCGTGGTTCGAACCCCGGGTGATGACGTCTTTTGCCGACCTTTTACAGCAAGTGCCTACACGGGGAGCTGTAAGTGTTAGTTAATCGGCCTAATATCTCAGTCCATACAGTGGCGCGATGGCTCGGCGCACTGTACGAGCTGATGAGCGAGACTCTCTTTTGCATCCGTGGTTCGAACCCCGGGTGATGACGTCTTTTGCCGACCTTTTACAGCAAGTGCCTACACGGGGAGCTGTAAGTGTTAGTTAATCGGCCTAATATCTCAGTCCATACAGTGGCGCGATGGCTCGGCGCACTGTACGAGCTGATGAGCGAGACTCTCTTTTGCATCCGTGGTTCGAACCCCGGGTGATGACGTCTTTTGCCGACCTTTTACAGCAAGTGCCTACACGGGGAGCTGTAAGTGTTAGTTAATCGGCCTAATATCTCAGTCCATACAGTGGCGCGATGGCTCGGCGCACTGTACGAGCTGATGAGCGAGACTCTCTTTTGCATCCGTGGTTCGAACCCCGGGTGATGACGTCTTTTGCCGACCTTTTACAGCAAGTGCCTACACGGGGAGCTGTAAGTGTTAGTTAATCGGCCTAATATCTCAGTCCATACAGTGGCGCGATGGCTCGGCGCACTGTACGAGCTGATGAGCGAGACTCTCTTTTGCATCCGTGGTTCGAACCCCGGGTGATGACGTCTTTTGCCGACCTTTTACAGCAAGTGCCTACACGGGGAGCTGTAAGTGTTAGTTAATCGGCCTAATATCTCAGTCCATACAGTGGCGCGATGGCTCGGCGCACTGTACGAGCTGATGAGCGAGACTCTCTTTTGCATCCGTGGTTCGAACCCCGGGTGATGACGTCTTTTGCCGACCTTTTACAGCAAGTGCCTACACGGGGAGCTGTAAGTGTTAGTTAATCGGCCTAATATCTCAGTCCATACAGTGGCGCGATGGCTCGGCGCACTGTACGAGCTGATGAGCGAGACTCTCTTTTGCATCCGTGGTTCGAACCCCGGGTGATGACGTCTTTTGCCGACCTTTTACAGCAAGTGCCTACACGGGGAGCTGTAAGTGTTAGTTAATCGGCCTAATATCTCAGTCCATACAGTGGCGCGATGGCTCGGCGCACTGTACGAGCTGATGAGCGAGACTCTCTTTTGCATCCGTGGTTCGAACCCCGGGTGATGACGTCTTTTGCCGACCTTTTACAGCAAGTGCCTACACGGGGAGCTGTAAGTGTTAGTTAATCGGCCTAATATCTCAGTCCATACAGTGGCGCGATGGCTCGGCGCACTGTACGAGCTGATGAGCGAGACTCTCTTTTGCATCCGTGGTTCGAACCCCGGGTGATGACGTCTTTTGCCGACCTTTTACAGCAAGTGCCTACACGGGGAGCTGTAAGTGTTAGTTAATCGGCCTAATATCTCAGTCCATACAGTGGCGCGATGGCTCGGCGCACTGTACGAGCTGATGAGCGAGACTCTCTTTTGCATCCGTGGTTCGAACCCCGGGTGATGACGTCTTTTGCCGACCTTTTACAGCAAGTGCCTACACGGGGAGCTGTAAGTGTTAGTTAATCGGCCTAATATCTCAGTCCATACAGTGGCGCGATGGCTCGGCGCACTGTACGAGCTGATGAGCGAGACTCTCTTTTGCATCCGTGGTTCGAACCCCGGGTGATGACGTCTTTTGCCGACCTTTTACAGCAAGTGCCTACACGGGGAGCTGTAAGTGTTAGTTAATCGGCCTAATATCTCAGTCCATACAGTGGCGCGATGGCTCGGCGCACTGTACGAGCTGATGAGCGAGACTCTCTTTTGCATCCGTGGTTCGAACCCCGGGTGATGACGTCTTTTGCCGACCTTTTACAGCAAGTGCCTACACGGGGAGCTGTAAGTGTTAGTTAATCGGCCTAATATCTCAGTCCATACAGTGGCGCGATGGCTCGGCGCACTGTACGAGCTGATGAGCGAGACTCTCTTTTGCATCCGTGGTTCGAACCCCGGGTGATGACGTCTTTTGCCGACCTTTTACAGCAAGTGCCTACACGGGGAGCTGTAAGTGTTAGTTAATCGGCCTAATATCTCAGTCCATACAGTGGCGCGATGGCTCGGCGCACTGTACGAGCTGATGAGCGAGACTCTCTTTTGCATCCGTGGTTCGAACCCCGGGTGATGACGTCTTTTGCCGACCTTTTACAGCAAGTGCCTACACGGGGAGCTGTAAGTGTTAGTTAATCGGCCTAATATCTCAGTCCATACAGTGGCGCGATGGCTCGGCGCACTGTACGAGCTGATGAGCGAGACTCTCTTTTGCATCCGTGGTTCGAACCCCGGGTGATGACGTCTTTTGCCGACCTTTTACAGCAAGTGCCTACACGGGGAGCTGTAAGTGTTAGTTAATCGGCCTAATATCTCAGTCCATACAGTGGCGCGATGGCTCGGCGCACTGTACGAGCTGATGAGCGAGACTCTCTTTTGCATCCGTGGTTCGAACCCCGGGTGATGACGTCTTTTGCCGACCTTTTACAGCAAGTGCCTACACGGGGAGCTGTAAGTGTTAGTTAATCGGCCTAATATCTCAGTCCATACAGTGGCGCGATGGCTCGGCGCACTGTACGAGCTGATGAGCGAGACTCTCTTTTGCATCCGTGGTTCGAACCCCGGGTGATGACGTCTTTTGCCGACCTTTTACAGCAAGTGCCTACACGGGGAGCTGTAAGTGTTAGTTAATCGGCCTAATATCTCAGTCCATACAGTGGCGCGATGGCTCGGCGCACTGTACGAGCTGATGAGCGAGACTCTCTTTTGCATCCGTGGTTCGAACCCCGGGTGATGACGTCTTTTGCCGACCTTTTACAGCAAGTGCCTACACGGGGAGCTGTAAGTGTTAGTTAATCGGCCTAATATCTCAGTCCATACAGTGGCGCGATGGCTCGGCGCACTGTACGAGCTGATGAGCGAGACTCTCTTTTGCATCCGTGGTTCGAACCCCGGGTGATGACGTCTTTTGCCGACCTTTTACAGCAAGTGCCTACACGGGGAGCTGTAAGTGTTAGTTAATCGGCCTAATATCTCAGTCCATACAGTGGCGCGATGGCTCGGCGCACTGTACGAGCTGATGAGCGAGACTCTCTTTTGCATCCGTGGTTCGAACCCCGGGTGATGACGTCTTTTGCCGACCTTTTACAGCAAGTGCCTACACGGGGAGCTGTAAGTGTTAGTTAATCGGCCTAATATCTCAGTCCATACAGTGGCGCGATGGCTCGGCGCACTGTACGAGCTGATGAGCGAGACTCTCTTTTGCATCCGTGGTTCGAACCCCGGGTGATGACGTCTTTTGCCGACCTTTTACAGCAAGTGCCTACACGGGGAGCTGTAAGTGTTAGTTAATCGGCCTAATATCTCAGTCCATACAGTGGCGCGATGGCTCGGCGCACTGTACGAGCTGATGAGCGAGACTCTCTTTTGCATCCGTGGTTCGAACCCCGGGTGATGACGTCTTTTGCCGACCTTTTACAGCAAGTGCCTACACGGGGAGCTGTAAGTGTTAGTTAATCGGCCTAATATCTCAGTCCATACAGTGGCGCGATGGCTCGGCGCACTGTACGAGCTGATGAGCGAGACTCTCTTTTGCATCCGTGGTTCGAACCCCGGGTGATGACGTCTTTTGCCGACCTTTTACAGCAAGTGCCTACACGGGGAGCTGTAAGTGTTAGTTAATCGGCCTAATATCTCAGTCCATACAGTGGCGCGATGGCTCGGCGCACTGTACGAGCTGATGAGCGAGACTCTCTTTTGCATCCGTGGTTCGAACCCCGGGTGATGACGTCTTTTGCCGACCTTTTACAGCAAGTGCCTACACGGGGAGCTGTAAGTGTTAGTTAATCGGCCTAATATCTCAGTCCATACAGTGGCGCGATGGCTCGGCGCACTGTACGAGCTGATGAGCGAGACTCTCTTTTGCATCCGTGGTTCGAACCCCGGGTGATGACGTCTTTTGCCGACCTTTTACAGCAAGTGCCTACACGGGGAGCTGTAAGTGTTAGTTAATCGGCCTAATATCTCAGTCCATACAGTGGCGCGATGGCTCGGCGCACTGTACGAGCTGATGAGCGAGACTCTCTTTTGCATCCGTGGTTCGAACCCCGGGTGATGACGTCTTTTGCCGACCTTTTACAGCAAGTGCCTACACGGGGAGCTGTAAGTGTTAGTTAATCGGCCTAATATCTCAGTCCATACAGTGGCGCGATGGCTCGGCGCACTGTACGAGCTGATGAGCGAGACTCTCTTTTGCATCCGTGGTTCGAACCCCGGGTGATGACGTCTTTTGCCGACCTTTTACAGCAAGTGCCTACACGGGGAGCTGTAAGTGTTAGTTAATCGGCCTAATATCTCAGTCCATACAGTGGCGCGATGGCTCGGCGCACTGTACGAGCTGATGAGCGAGACTCTCTTTTGCATCCGTGGTTCGAACCCCGGGTGATGACGTCTTTTGCCGACCTTTTACAGCAAGTGCCTACACGGGGAGCTGTAAGTGTTAGTTAATCGGCCTAATATCTCAGTCCATACAGTGGCGCGATGGCTCGGCGCACTGTACGAGCTGATGAGCGAGACTCTCTTTTGCATCCGTGGTTCGAACCCCGGGTGATGACGTCTTTTGCCGACCTTTTACAGCAAGTGCCTACACGGGGAGCTGTAAGTGTTAGTTAATCGGCCTAATATCTCAGTCCATACAGTGGCGCGATGGCTCGGCGCACTGTACGAGCTGATGAGCGAGACTCTCTTTTGCATCCGTGGTTCGAACCCCGGGTGATGACGTCTTTTGCCGACCTTTTACAGCAAGTGCCTACACGGGGAGCTGTAAGTGTTAGTTAATCGGCCTAATATCTCAGTCCATACAGTGGCGCGATGGCTCGGCGCACTGTACGAGCTGATGAGCGAGACTCTCTTTTGCATCCGTGGTTCGAACCCCGGGTGATGACGTCTTTTGCCGACCTTTTACAGCAAGTGCCTACACGGGGAGCTGTAAGTGTTAGTTAATCGGCCTAATATCTCAGTCCATACAGTGGCGCGATGGCTCGGCGCACTGTACGAGCTGATGAGCGAGACTCTCTTTTGCATCCGTGGTTCGAACCCCGGGTGATGACGTCTTTTGCCGACCTTTTACAGCAAGTGCCTACACGGGGAGCTGTAAGTGTTAGTTAATCGGCCTAATATCTCAGTCCATACAGTGGCGCGATGGCTCGGCGCACTGTACGAGCTGATGAGCGAGACTCTCTTTTGCATCCGTGGTTCGAACCCCGGGTGATGACGTCTTTTGCCGACCTTTTACAGCAAGTGCCTACACGGGGAGCTGTAAGTGTTAGTTAATCGGCCTAATATCTCAGTCCATACAGTGGCGCGATGGCTCGGCGCACTGTACGAGCTGATGAGCGAGACTCTCTTTTGCATCCGTGGTTCGAACCCCGGGTGATGACGTCTTTTGCCGACCTTTTACAGCAAGTGCCTACACGGGGAGCTGTAAGTGTTAGTTAATCGGCCTAATATCTCAGTCCATACAGTGGCGCGATGGCTCGGCGCACTGTACGAGCTGATGAGCGAGACTCTCTTTTGCATCCGTGGTTCGAACCCCGGGTGATGACGTCTTTTGCCGACCTTTTACAGCAAGTGCCTACACGGGGAGCTGTAAGTGTTAGTTAATCGGCCTAATATCTCAGTCCATACAGTGGCGCGATGGCTCGGCGCACTGTACGAGCTGATGAGCGAGACTCTCTTTTGCATCCGTGGTTCGAACCCCGGGTGATGACGTCTTTTGCCGACCTTTTACAGCAAGTGCCTACACGGGGAGCTGTAAGTGTTAGTTAATCGGCCTAATATCTCAGTCCATACAGTGGCGCGATGGCTCGGCGCACTGTACGAGCTGATGAGCGAGACTCTCTTTTGCATCCGTGGTTCGAACCCCGGGTGATGACGTCTTTTGCCGACCTTTTACAGCAAGTGCCTACACGGGGAGCTGTAAGTGTTAGTTAATCGGCCTAATATCTCAGTCCATACAGTGGCGCGATGGCTCGGCGCACTGTACGAGCTGATGAGCGAGACTCTCTTTTGCATCCGTGGTTCGAACCCCGGGTGATGACGTCTTTTGCCGACCTTTTACAGCAAGTGCCTACACGGGGAGCTGTAAGTGTTAGTTAATCGGCCTAATATCTCAGTCCATACAGTGGCGCGATGGCTCGGCGCACTGTACGAGCTGATGAGCGAGACTCTCTTTTGCATCCGTGGTTCGAACCCCGGGTGATGACGTCTTTTGCCGACCTTTTACAGCAAGTGCCTACACGGGGAGCTGTAAGTATTAGTTAATCGGCCTAATATCTCAGTCCATACAGTGGCGCGATGGCTCGGCGCACTGTACGAGCTGATGAGCGAGACTCTCTTTTGCATCCGTGGTTCGAACCCCGGTGATGACGTCTTTTGCCGACCTTTTACAGCAAGTGCCTACACGGGGAGCTGTAAGTATTAGTTAATCGGCCTAATATCTCAGTCCATACAGTGGCGCGATGGCTCGGCGCACTGTACGAGCTGATGAGCGAGACTCTCTTTTGCATCCGTGGTTCGAACCCCGGGTGATGACGTCTTTTGCCGACCTTTTACAGCAAGTGCCTACACGGGGAGCTGTAAGTATTAGTTAATCGGCCTAATATCTCAGTCCATACAGTGGCGCGATGGCTCGGCGCACTGTACGAGCTGATGAGCGGAGACTCTCTTTTGCATCCGTGGTTCGAACCCCGGGTGATGACGTCTTTTGCCGACCTTTTACAGCAAGTGCCTACACGGGGAGCTGTAAGTATTAGTTAATCGGCCTAATATCTCAGTCCATACAGTGGCGCGATGGCTCGGCGCACTGTACGAGCTGATGAGCGAGACTCTCTTTTGCATCCGTGGTTCGAACCCGGGTGATGACGTCTTTTGCCGACCTTTTACAGCAAGTGCCTACACGGGGAGCTGTAAGTATTAGTTAATCGGCCTAATATCTCAGTCCATACAGTGGCGCGATGGCTCGGCGCACTGTACGAGCTGATGAGCGAGACTCTCTTTTGCATCCGTGGTTCGAACCCCGGGTGATGACGTCTTTTGCCGACCTTTTACAGCAAGTGCCTACACGGGGAGCTGTAAGTATTAGTTAATCGGCCTAATATCTCAGTCCATACAGTGGCGCGATGGCTCGGCGCACTGTACGAGCTGATGAGCGAGACTCTCTTTTGCATCCGTGGTTCGAACCCCGGGTGATGACGTCTTTTGCCGACCTTTTACAGCAAGTGCCTACACGGGGAGCTGTAAGTATTAGTTAATCGGCCTAATATCTCAGTCCATACAGTGGCGCGATGGCTCGGCGCACTGTACGAGCTGATGAGCGAGACTCTCTTTTGCATCCGTGGTTCGAACCCCGGGTGATGACGTCTTTTGCCGACCTTTTACAGCAAGTGCCTACACGGGAGCTGTAAGTATTAGTTAATCGGCCTAATATCTCAGTCCATACAGTGGCGCGATGGCTCGGCGCACTGTACGAGCTGATGAGCGAGACTCTCTTTTGCATCCGTGGTTCGAACCCCGGGTGATGACGTCTTTTGCCGACCTTTTACAGCAAGTGCCTACACGGGGAGCTGTAAGTATTAGTTAATCGGCCTAATATCTCAGTCCATACAGTGGCGCGATGGCTCGGCGCACTGTACGAGCTGATGAGCGAGACTCTCTTTTGCATCCGTGGTTCGAACCCCGGGTGATGACGTCTTTTGCCGACCTTTTACAGCAAGTGCCTACACGGGGAGCTGTAAGTATTAGTTAATCGGCCTAATATCTCAGTCCATACAGTGGCGCGATGGCTCGGCGCACTGTACGAGCTGATGAGCGAGACTCTCTTTTGCATCCGTGGTTCGAACCCCGGGTGATGACGTCTTTTGCCGACCTTTTACAGCAAGTGCCTACACGGGGAGCTGTAAGTATTAGTTAATCGGCCTAATATCTCAGTCCATACAGTGGCGCGATGGCTCGGCGCACTGTACGAGCTGATGAGCGAGACTCTCTTTTGCATCCGTGGTTCGAACCCCGGGTGATGACGTCTTTTGCCGACCTTTTACAGCAAGTGCCTACACGGGGAGCTGTAAGTATTAGTTAATCGGCCTAATATCTCAGTCCATACAGTGGCGCGATGGCTCGGCGCACTGTACGAGCTGATGAGCGAGACTCTCTTTTGCATCCGTGGTTCGAACCCCGGGTGATGACGTCTTTTGCCGACCTTTTACAGCAAGTGCCTACACGGGGAGCTGTAAGTATTAGTTAATCGGCCTAATATCTCAGTCCATACAGTGGCGCGATGGCTCGGCGCACTGTACGAGCTGATGAGCGAGACTCTCTTTTGCATCCGTGGTTCGAACCCCGGGTGATGACGTCTTTTGCCGACCTTTTACAGCAAGTGCCTACACGGGGAGCTGTAAGTATTAGTTAATCGGCCTAATATCTCAGTCCATACAGTGGCGCGATGGCTCGGCGCACTGTACGAGCTGATGAGCGAGACTCTCTTTTGCATCCGTGGTTCGAACCCCGGGTGATGACGTCTTTTGCCGACCTTTTACAGCAAGTGCCTACACGGGGAGCTGTAAGTATTAGTTAATCGGCCTAATATCTCAGTCCATACAGTGGCGCGATGGCTCGGCGCACTGTACGAGCTGATGAGCGAGACTCTCTTTGCATCCGTGGTTCGAACCCCGGGTGATGACGTCTTTTGCCGACCTTTTACAGCAAGTGCCTACACGGGGAGCTGTAAGTATTAGTTAATCGGCCTAATATCTCAGTCCATACAGTGGCGCGATGGCTCGGCGCACTGTACGAGCTGATGAGCGAGACTCTCTTTTGCATCCGTGGTTCGAACCCCGGGTGATGACGTCTTTTGCCGACCTTTTACAGCAAGTGCCTACACGGGGAGCTGTAAGTATTAGTTAATCGGCCTAATATCTCAGTCCATACAGTGGCGCGATGGCTCGGCGCACTGTACGAGCTGATGAGCGAGACTCTCTTTTGCATCCGTGGTTCGAACCCCGGGTGATGACGTCTTTTGCCGACCTTTTACAGCAAGTGCCTACACGGGGAGCTGTAAGTATTAGTTAATCGGCCTAATATCTCAGTCCATACAGTGGCGCGATGGCTCGGCGCACTGTACGAGCTGATGAGCGAGACTCTCTTTTGCATCCGTGGTTCGAACCCCGGGTGATGACGTCTTTTGCCGACCTTTTACAGCAAGTGCCTACACGGGGAGCTGTAAGTATTAGTTAATCGGCCTAATATCTCAGTCCATACAGTGGCGCGATGGCTCGGCGCACTGTACGAGCTGATGAGCGAGACTCTCTTTTGCATCCGTGGTTCGAACCCCGGGTGATGACGTCTTTTGCCGACCTTTTACAGCAAGTGCCTACACGGGGAGCTGTAAGTATTAGTTAATCGGCCTAATATCTCAGTCCATACAGTGGCGCGATGGCTCGGCGCACTGTACGAGCTGATGAGCGAGACTCTCTTTTGCATCCGTGGTTCGAACCCCGGGTGATGACGTCTTTTGCCGACCTTTTACAGCAAGTGCCTACACGGGGAGCTGTAAGTATTAGTTAATCGGCCTAATATCTCAGTCCATACAGTGGCGCGATGGCTCGGCGCACTGTACGAGCTGATGAGCGAGACTCTCTTTTGCATCCGTGGTTCGAACCCCGGGTGATGACGTCTTTTGCCGACCTTTTACAGCAAGTGCCTACACGGGGAGCTGTAAGTATTAGTTAATCGGCCTAATATCTCAGTCCATACAGTGGCGCGATGGCTCGGCGCACTGTACGAGCTGATGAGCGAGACTCTCTTTTGCATCCGTGGTTCGAACCCCGGGTGATGACGTCTTTTGCCGACCTTTTACAGCAAGTGCCTACACGGGGAGCTGTAAGTATTAGTTAATCGGCCTAATATCTCAGTCCATACAGTGGCGCGATGGCTCGGCGCACTGTACGAGCTGATGAGCGAGACTCTCTTTTGCATCCGTGGTTCGAACCCCGGGTGATGACGTCTTTTGCCGACCTTTTACAGCAAGTGCCTACACGGGGAGCTGTAAGTATTAGTTAATCGGCCTAATATCTCAGTCCATACAGTGGCGCGATGGCTCGGCGCACTGTACGAGCTGATGAGCGAGACTCTCTTTTGCATCCGTGGTTCGAACCCCGGGTGATGACGTCTTTTGCCGACCTTTTACAGCAAGTGCCTACACGGGGAGCTGTAAGTATTAGTTAATCGGCCTAATATCTCAGTCCATACAGTGGCGCGATGGCTCGGCGCACTGTACGAGCTGATGAGCGAGACTCTCTTTTGCATCCGTGGTTCGAACCCCGGGTGATGACGTCTTTTGCCGACCTTTTACAGCAAGTGCCTACACGGGGAGCTGTAAGTATTAGTTAATCGGCCTAATATCTCAGTCCATACAGTGGCGCGATGGCTCGGCGCACTGTACGAGCTGATGAGCGAGACTCTCTTTTGCATCCGTGGTTCGAACCCCGGGTGATGACGTCTTTTGCCGACCTTTTACAGCAAGTGCCTACACGGGGAGCTGTAAGTATTAGTTAATCGGCCTAATATCTCAGTCCATACAGTGGCGCGATGGCTCGGCGCACTGTACGAGCTGATGAGCGAGACTCTCTTTTGCATCCGTGGTTCGAACCCCGGGTGATGACGTCTTTTGCCGACCTTTTACAGCAAGTGCCTACACGGGGAGCTGTAAGTATTAGTTAATCGGCCTAATATCTCAGTCCATACAGTGGCGCGATGGCTCGGCGCACTGTACGAGCTGATGAGCGAGACTCTCTTTTGCATCCGTGGTTCGAACCCCGGGTGATGACGTCTTTTGCCGACCTTTTACAGCAAGTGCCTACACGGGGAGCTGTAAGTATTAGTTAATCGGCCTAATATCTCAGTCCATACAGTGGCGCGATGGCTCGGCGCACTGTACGAGCTGATGAGCGAGACTCTCTTTTGCATCCGTGGTTCGAACCCCGGGTGATGACGTCTTTTGCCGACCTTTTACAGCAAGTGCCTACACGGGGAGCTGTAAGTATTAGTTAATCGGCCTAATATCTCAGTCCATACAGTGGCGCGATGGCTCGGCGCACTGTACGAGCTGATGAGCGAGACTCTCTTTTGCATCCGTGGTTCGAACCCCGGGTGATGACGTCTTTTGCCGACCTTTTACAGCAAGTGCCTACACGGGGAGCTGTAAGTATTAGTTATAATCGGCCTAATATCTCAGTCCATACAGTGGCGCGATGGCTCGGCGCACTGTACGAGCTGATGAGCGAGACTCTCTTTTGCATCCGTGGTTCGAACCCGGGTGATGACGTCTTTTGCCGACCTTTTACAGCAAGTGCCTACACGGGGAGCTGTAAGTATTAGTTAATCGGCCTAATATCTCAGTCCATACAGTGGCGCGATGGCTCGGCGCACTGTACGAGCTGATGAGCGAGACTCTCTTTTGCATCCGTGGTTCGAACCCCGGGTGATGACGTCTTTTGCCGACCTTTTACAGCAAGTGCCTACACGGGGAGCTGTAAGTATTAGTTAATCGGCCTAATATCTCAGTCCATACAGTGGCGCGATGGCTCGGCGCACTGTACGAGCTGATGAGCGAGACTCTCTTTTGCATCCGTGGTTCGAACCCCGGGTGATGACGTCTTTTGCCGACCTTTTACAGCAAGTGCCTACACGGGAGCTGTAAGTATTAGTTAATCGGCCTAATATCTCAGTCCATACAGTGGCGCGATGGCTCGGCGCACTGTACGAGCTGATGA